>NC_037668.1:220143839-220333164 GCF_003255815.1 Theropithecus gelada | reverse complement strand
GTGCGGCCATCTAGGGGGTGCGGCCATCTGGGCAGTATGGCCATCTGGGGAGTGCGGACATCTGGGGAGTGCGGCCATCTAGGGGGTGCGGTCATCTGGGCAGTGTGGCCATCTGGGGAGTGCAGCCCATCTAGGGAGTGCGGCGCATCTAGGGAGTGGAGCCATCTAGGGAGTACGGCCATCTAGGGAGTACGGCGCATCCAGGGAATGCATCTAGGGAGCGGGTGGCAATAGGGAGGGGGCTAGGTCAGGGCCCTGGGCTCTCAGCAGTTCTGTCTCCAAGTCAGCACAAGAGGAGGTGGACAGCTTGAGGGTCTGGCCCTGTCCACTTGTACACTATCCTAGTGAGATCCAAGGGTTGTGGCCGCAGGGTCAGGGGGCACCTGGTCCAGCCTTGGGGCAGCTGTCCAGCAGATCACTGAGGGCCCACCTGCCCTTCTTCTCCCCATTCCCCTAGTGCCACAGCCCTCACTGTCCCCATGCCCTTCCCCATGGACCATGCCATGGTTCCCTCATGGACCATGTCCTTCCCCATGGGGACAGTGAGGGCTGTGGGCCTACGGGAATGGGGGAGAAGATGGGCAGCATCCCCCATTCTAGGCATTCTGGCCGGGGGGCAGCAGAGCTTGTGACTAAAGGCCCTGGTTCTGCTGCTGGGATGGCATCTGGGGCCAGATAAGAGGAGCCCAGCCTGGAGCCAATCCCTCCGGGTTCACAGGATGGGCCCCGGGGGAGGTGGGGCGGGAGTAAGCCCATGGGCTGTGCCACCTCGGAAATGCTCCCCAGTGGAGCCGATGGTCTGGGGAGGACAAGAGATGGGGTGGGGCCGAAAACACCAGCTCACCCGGGACTGCTCAGCAGAGGGAGTCAGTCCTCTGCGTGGCTTTCCGGAGACTCTGCTTCCAGTCGGCTTGGACAGCACAGTGGGCAGAGGGTGATCGGGGGACTGACCTGGGGCAGGCAAGACAGTGGGGGAGGACAGCCAGGTGTCCGAGTTCCAGCTGCTGCCGTGTCTGGGAGGAGGCTGAGGGCTGACAGCCAACGGTTCCGATAGCCAAGTGAGGCTGGAGGTGGGTCCAGGAGGCCGTCCTGGCAGCCCGTGGGGCCCTCGGTCACCCACGCCGCCCCGGTGTCTCTCGAGCAGCTGTCGGCAGCCCAGTGAGAGAGCAGGCAAGGCAGGCATGATAATAGATCTGGGGAGTCTCGCTCAGGGGTTCTGACAGGACCAGGGTCAAAGCAGGCCCTGGGTGGCTGGAGAGACGTTCACAGTCTTCGAGTTGGACAGGATGGCGGAAATCGGGGAACAAGCAGGGTGTATGGCTCAGGTGCAGGGAGAGGCAGGTGGACGCCAGGAGGTCAGACCCTGTGAGAACCTTGGGAGTGTTGGGTGGGATGGGCCCCAGATGCACCGGGCAGGTCTCAGGCCAGGCACCCTAGACCCCAGCAGGGTGATGTGGTCACTCCCTGAGGGACTCCTGTCCGGGCGCGGCCACTCACCCTGGGCAGAAACCGTCCCATCTCAGAGCTGACATTTCTCAGCTCCAGCAGAAAGCACCATCTCCAGTCCAGGAGGGACAGCCCCATTGTGCAGCCTGACCATCCCCCACACCAGGGCCCCTAGTGGCCCCGGCCAGGCTGGCCCTGAACTCCGTCTTCTCCCAGGTCATGGACCCTCCTGGGAGTCAGTCCCACAAGGCCCTTGTCCTCCCTTCCTTGTGGCTTCTCCCGAGTTGAGACCTTGGGTGGATGGGGACAGTCAGTCCTTTCTGGGGGTGGACTCCTGGACCGGTGGCTCCAGGCCCTGTGCAGGTCCTCAGCTCTGTCTGGGGTGCCTTATAGTGAGACAGAGCTGCCCCCTGTCAATGCCCTGGAGGTGAAGGTAAGAGCATGTCCCTGATGCTTGGGGAGCTGGTCCAGGGACAGGGGACTCAGCGGGTGGTCTGTGAGGCAGAGGAAGGCAGCGGGCCTGGGTGGTGGTGGGTGGCAGCAGCGTGCTGTCACTGGGAGAGGCAGCTGTCCCTGCTGGACCTGACCCCAAGTCTCTGTTTCTCTGGCAATTTGCCGAAATTTCAAAGTGAGAACAACAGTTGTGGCTTGGGGGTGGCTGCCCGCTCGTGTCGGGACCCCACCTAGAGCCTGGGACCCAACCTAAGACTGGTGTGTCTGTGGCCTGAGGATGGCACGTCCCAGGGTCACAAGGCCAGCCCACTGGTGCTCATTTGCTCAGAGGGTCTCAGCCCCCAGGGTCTGCCCTTCCCTGGCTCCTTCCAGCCGGGTCCCACTAGGGCTCCAGAGCCCAGGACCCGGCATCCACGGGCCACTCTGGGAAGCGTGGCGGTCCACTAACTCCAACATTCCTCATTTGACAGCAAACATGGCAGGACAGGAGACACATGGAAAAGTGGCTGAAGATGCTGGGAGAATGGCAGAAATATAGGAAGAGCAAGAAGGTAACGTGGGAAGGAAGAGGCCTCCAGAACCACTGTCTGCAGAGTCAGGGGGACGGGCACCCATGGCTGTGGCCTGGCACCATCTGCCTCTCAGACAGCGGGTAGCACCCTCTCCTCACTCAGAGGACAGCAGGCCTGGTCGCCAGCTTTGCTGCCCATTTGTGCAAGCGTCACCTTGCTGGGAGGGAATCTGATGCCAGGGCTGGGGCCACCATAGATCAGGGCTAGGGAAGCCTCCTGGTGAAGGAACAGGTGCAGATCAGCGTTCAGACTCTGAGTGCTCACCCACTCTTTCAGCCCTGGGAGGAGAGGCCCTGTCCCAGCTTCACCTCACCTCTATCGAGGAATCATGGGGCCAAAACCAGAGACTTCCAGAATCCTTGGGCCCTGGTCCTTGCTGGGGTCACCCCTTGGCCTGTGTCACCAGATCAGTTCTCTGCCAGAGTGTTCTCCCGAAGGTTTGGGGCTGGGTGTGGTCAGTCCTGCTAAACATTGAGGAAGCCAAGCCCGAGAACCTGGGAAATAGGAGGTACACTCAGCCAGAGAACGACAAACTGGCCAGGCTCTGTCAGGAGCCCAGGTCTCCAGCTGGAGGGAACATCGAGCACAGCTTATGGGGAGGGCTGGGGTGGTCAGAGGCACATGCTGGGCACAGATGGTGACACAGCACCACAGACGAGCTCAGCTCTGGTGACCCTCCCTGGCTTCAGAAAGAAGCCCAAAAGCAGCTTTCTGCAGAAGGAAACCTTCCTTCTTTCCCTCCTTCCAGAAGTGCTGACTATGGGCTGACTGCCATCTGGGGCAGGGGGCCTTCCATCTGTTCTGAGGCTGCTTCCTCCTCCTGGCCCTGTCCTACAGGTCATGAAGGAAAAGGGCAAGAGGTCCTCTGAACACATCCACCAGATCGACCTGGACGTGAGCTGGGCACTGAGGAATCACAAAATATTTGGGAAATGATATGGCATCAGGTAAGCCTATGGGGGCCACAGGGTCCCAGTGGAGATGAAGTGAACCAGACGGATGGAGACATCTCCGGAGCAAAAACCAGGTTCACCCAGGAGGGATGACAGAGCTGCCAAGGGCTCTCCTGGCCCAGGGAGCAGCCGGCACCATGCACTGAGCACCTCCCAGATTCCAAGCCCTTGGGCAGGCTAAAATATGTGGGGTCAGAACCCAGGAGGATCCTGAGGAGACAGAAGGCAGCAAACAAAATCATGCACAATGGTGAAAAGTGCTCTTCCTGACCCACGGGGAGCCATGGTAGGGATCCATGGTGGGGGGCAGCAGGATGGAGGGCTGCTGAGCCTCCCCTGGCAACACTGACAGTACCAAATGCTGGGGGCAGGGGGATTTGGGGCCCCAGAAACTCTCATCCACAGCTGGTGGAAACGTGACATGACACAGCCACTTTGGAAGCCAGTTGGACAGTCACTCACAAAGCTCAGTGGACTCGAACCACACATCCCCAAAGTGTCACAGACATTGAACCAACTGATTTGAAAACGGACATCCACATTATAGAAAGTAAAAAGTTCCTCTTCAAAGTTTCCCTTCTCGTTAAATAATAGATCGTAAGTGTTGAAATAACAGTTTTCTTTAAAGACTGACTTCCTTCAAGCCTCCTTGCTTTGTGCTAATAACTCTTTGTAAAGCCCTATCCTATGTAGCTGTTAGATATAAAGGAATAAGTACATTATATGTCCTTGTGCTTTAATCAAGATTATCTGTGCTGGACATGCTCACAGGCAGGTCCCGGCTCAAAGCCTATGCCCCTTCCTTATTTGGGAATGTGATTACTTTTCAAAGTCTTTTCATAAGCAACTTCCTCTTTTCCTTTGTTCTCCATTGCTTTTGCCTATTTAGAAACATTTTAAATTATTAGTCAGTCAGCTTTAGCTTAGATTGTGTGGTCCGGCTTCAGCCAATGGAGACAGGACACAGTAGCAGGGACAAGTTGCATAAAGGATAAAAATTGCTTCCCTCCTTTATTCAGGTGCGCTCTTGCCATTGTTCCATCTGTGAGGAGCACCCTTTCTGCAGAAGGTAAAATTGCCTTGCTGAGAAAACTTTTTGTCTAAATCCTGATGTTTCCTTGTGGTACCGAGGAACAAGCATTCTGTTTTTAAATAAACATTTTGCTTATAACATACATGAAACCTGCATGCCACATTCACTGCTTGATTCATCATCACTCACACAGAGACGCCATGGGGACAACCTTCAACACGGGAATGGGGAGAGGATGGGTGGCCCTCCATTCAAAGGGAAAAAGACTCAGTGAGAAAAGTGAACAAGCCAGTGATGCCCACACGAACGTCAGTGGATCTTAGTTGCATTTTGCTAAGGGAAAGAAACCAGACCCAACAAGCTACTGCTGTAGGGTTCCAATTCATAGGCCATTCTGGAAAAGGCCAAATCATAGGGACGGAGAACAGGTTGGGATGGCCAAAGGCTGATGGACTGGGAAGAGGTTGGCGACATAGGGGACACCCTGGAGACTTGGAGGATGAAGGAATTGCTCCAGGAGGGGCTGGAGTGGTGGCCAGGAGACTCTGCACATTGGTTTAGAACCATGGAGGAACTGTACACCCCAAAGACTGAACTGGAGGGTGTGCAAACTGAAAAAATAAAAATCAGAGTGTGATCAGTCAACTCACTGTACAACTGGGATATTTGCATATCACAGATGTGGATTTTACTGAAACATTTCTTAAACAACCAAGGCCCTGAAGAGCTTACGGCTTATCTGGTGAATCATCTGAATCTGAAATTGGATTTGTTGTTAGGGTTTGTAGACAAAGTGAAACTAAAAGTGTCTGCACAAAACAAATGAAACCCCTTTTATCTCTTTCCTAGGCAACAGGAATTATTCTACATCCTCCTGGCATATTTGGCATATAACTCTATGAGTATTCCCAGGCAGTGACGTTTCTGGGCCATATTCCCATATTCGTGGGCATGGGTGTCTGGTAGGGGCATCGTTGCTTCTTTCTAAGTCAGTATTTGTGACCCACCAGGATATAGTAGATAGGACTCCAGCTCACTGCTGGCATAAATCTCCAAGCAAGGGAGGTGGTCTCAAGGGGTCAAACTGAGACAGAGGAGTCAGGGCCCCAAATACTAGTGTCACCTGGGCCTGACCACCACTTCTCGTAACAAGAAATGACACCCTCCTCCTGGGGCTGTCCTGAAGCCCAGGAGCTTGGCAGTGTCACATGCAGGATGGTGCTCTCAGGAAACATTTTGGACAAGTTGCTGAAGTGCCTGATGGACATGGCTTTTGTCAGGAAATAAATTTGCATCTGGAGGAAGCCTCTTCTTCAGAGGAAGCCTCTCCAGTCACCTCTGCCCTCTCCGATGACATGAGTCCTCCCAGGTGACCTCAGCCCTCCAGGAGATGTCCTTCCATGGTGACTCTGGATCTTGCAGGAGGTGGACTACTGCAGGGACCTGAGCCACGCTGCTGCCTTGTTTCTCCTTTATCAGCCTGAGGAGGATGCATTCTGGGCACCGGCCCAGCTGTTGGCTGGTGAGAGGCACTCCCCACAGGGTAGGTGAACAGCTGCCCCCCGAACATGCAGCCAGACCCGGGGACGGCCACCCTAGCCAGATTATCTCGACTTTCAGCATAGGTACCTTCCTTGTGTCGCCAGCTTGTTGGGAGCCTTTAGGATGTCTCTGCTGAGGGTCCCACAGGAGCCCAGGGATGAACGGGGACCCCCAGACCCCGAGTCAGATGCCTTTCATCCCCGTCAGCAGAGGGCATCTCATCTTCACCGTGGCTGATCTCTGTGTCCTGGAGCCACACTCTCCAGCTCTAATTCCATGCAGCTGACTCTCCCCTCCCTGACAGTCCTCCTGTCCTCCAGCTGGCCGGGCTCCAGCTGCCCTTGGTCTCCACGGGTGGGCCGACAAAGCCCAGATGGCAGCATCTCCCCATCCCGTGTCCCCTGGTCTGACCCCACTTCCAGGAGACAACCAGGAAGCCCAGCACCCACCCTGTTCTTTCTTTCTGCTCTCTGTCGTGGCCTCAAAGTCAGGCTTGCCCTCCCGGCATCCTGGCCCAGGAGGCCTCCTGGAGCACCTCCAGCCAGGCTCCAGGGGATGTTCCCACCTCTCCTCCCCAGGGCCAAGGCCACATGGTGGGGTCACCAGATGGGAGGGTGGGAGGCCTTGGGGCTCAGGGGCCTCTGCAGCTGCCCAGTTCTTCCAGCCGACAGCTCCGCATCTTGGGAGCAGGCTCTGATTTCATGATGGGCTGGGGTCTTCTCAAATTCTACAGCCCAAATAGCATGAGGGCCCAGGGGCTCCAGGACCACCAGGACCATGTGGCACCCTAGTCATACCCCAAGACCACGAGGCACCCTGTGAGTTTATGGTCCCCTCGGCTCTTTCCCAGAGGCCCTGCATCCCGTAGGGCTGGCAGAGTGGGGGGCTGGAGACCCCTGTGGGGCTGATGAGAGGCTGAGTCCCAGCCAGGCCCTGACCTGGGATGTGGGGGTTCTCTATGCGTTGGAGTTGGGTTTCCTCCCCTGCCCTGGAGGACACGGAGGCACAGGCACTGGGGCCCAGCTCCTGCAGAGCAAGGCCAAGGGCAGTATGTCCACCAGGGGTGTGGAAAGGGGAAGGTGTTGTGGGGAGCCCTGGACACCATCCTCTGTTCTGCACTTGGGGAAGGGTCTTCAGAGGACCCTGGAAGAGGGAGGTTTGGTTTTTAGGTTAGCCCAGGGGGCCCTGAGCACTTCTGTTCCTCCCATCGCGACAAGGAAGGGCCATGTGCGCAGGGTTCCTCATTAGGCTGGCTTCTCCAGAGCTTCATGGATGGGGTAAGGAGGCCCGGGGAGACCCTGGTTCAGGGAACTTCCTCGCCCTGCAGCGCCCTACTCCCCGAGCCCAGGGGTCTGGCTTACCCCCAGCCCACAGGGGGCACAGACGGGGCCCTGTAGGACACACAAGCAAGGCCCCCTGCCCAAGAGGGGTCATCCCACGGCAGAGGCTGGGGCTCAGGCCCTGCCGCATGGGAAGATTGGAGCAGCACCCAGCCTGGGAGAGCTTGGAAACCTCAAGCCCTGGGGAGGCCCCTCTCTCCAGAAGCCACATCCCACTGAAATGAGTGACCCCCATGAGGAGCTGCAAGACCTTGTCTGACCAAGCCTCCTGGAGGGGTCAGATGACCCTCTTGGGGAGTGTCACTGACTCTGGGGATTGAAGTCCCAGTGGGCCCAGCTCGAGCCACCAGCCCCCAGCCTTGAAGGGCCGGGTCCTCCCGTGCCTGCTGTCCCCATAGATCTCTCTCAGGCTCAACCTGCACCTGTGGGACGTGTATTTGCTAGAAGGGGAACAGGTGTTGACGCCGATGGCATGCACTGCCTTTAAGGTTCAGAGGAGTAAGTCCACGTGTGTCCAGTGGGACCTGGGGAGTGCTGCGGTCAGACTCTGACTGGCCTGAGGGCAGCTTCCTCACACTGTCCCCATGATCCTCTGCTCTGGCCCAGGGGGACGTCTGGCCAGGTGGGCTGGGCAGGGCACAGTGACACCAAGTCCACCTCCTACATGTTCCAGATGAAAGTCGGGAGTGTGGTGAGCACTTCCCTGCCCAGGCCAAATGCCAGCCACAGCCTCCTATGCACATCTGGACCCCTGGGGTGGCCATAAAAGGATCCGGCACTGCCCAGTGGGAGATGGTTGAGGTGGCAATGAGGTATGGGCTCTGATCCCTTCCAGGGAACTGTCCTGGCCTGGTGCCCACCCTGTCCCTAGAGGGCCTCATGAAGACATCCAGGTTTGGCCCATGGGCACATTTTCAGGGCCGGTTCTCCCATACCTAGGCCCTGGGTGAAGATGCAGTTCTCAGGCACCATTAGGCCTCTACGAGGAAACTAACAAGGAAGCATGGGGACCTGCCACCCCCAGGTGGGCTTCCATACCAGGTCCCCTCCTGAGTCACCCTCTGCGGAGTCAATAGTGGGGGAGTGCCCCGGACCCCCAAGCCCACTACCTGGGTCTTCCTCTTGCGCCTTTTCTTCCTCCTCTTCCTCCTGGACTCTAAGGACGTACAATAGGCCCACCGGTCCTCAGGGCAGGAGCTCAGTGCGTGTGCACTGGACATGCTGTGCACACAGGAGGGGATGTGGGCAAGACCTCTCCAACAAGCCCCCTCCCACTTTCCATGGTGTCCCACCCCACCCCCCACGGGGCCCTTAATGGCACTGGAGGAGCCAGACCCATTTGTGGGACCCCCCTGTCCCTCCCTGCAAGCACTGACAGCCTCAGAGAGCAGCATAGGTCCCTTACTCCTGAACACCCCTCCCAGGGTGCCAGGACAACAAGCCTTGAGCCAGGGAGTCAGGGAATCAGTGTCCCTGACCCTCAGAGCATTCAGGGCAAGGGCACAGGTGGGACCCCTGGCCAGAGCCAGAGCCAAGAGTTCAGCCAGGTGTGGGAATGGTCTGTCCTGGCATGGACTGGGCAGCCCAGGAGGGCAGGGGGGGCCCCGGATCTAGGCCCTCTTACCGACTGTGGAGACAGGTCCCCATGTGAGGTGGCAAGGGGGCTGGGTGACAGCCAAGGCCCCTCCCACCTGAGTTCTGACAGGGGATCGGATCCCAGGCCCAACAGCCCTGGGATGAGGGCATCGGGCAGGAAGCCCCCAGCCAGCCTGAAGCCTGGGGGCGGTCCCAGGAGCCACCTGCTGTGTCCCGACAGCTTCCCCACCGCAGGCGACACACACCCCTCCCTCCAGAATCAGCAGCCTGCAGGTGTGTCCTCAGTGTCAGACTCCAGGGGCCGCACAGAGACTCTGCGGACTCCAGAGACCCAGGCAGGTGGGGCCCGGCCCAGAAAGGACTCTTTGGGCCCACAGCAGGTGCTGTCTGACCACATGTTTTTCTTTCAGCCAAACCCAAGCAAGTGTTCTCGGCACCCAGGCCTGTGCTGGTTTCATATGAGAGGAAAGCCCTGTGCAAGGGGGATGGGCAGGCCCCTCCCTGCCCACCAGCCTGGTTCCAGCGGCCCATTTGGTCCACTTTCCTGCCATGGGTTCCTCGTCCTGTCACACCCTGTCCTGGTGGGGCTTCCATGTGGCCCAGGGGCATGAGGGGTCTTCTGGGGAGCCCAGGGCAGCAGGCTACTCTCTGGGGGCACCCAGGATTTATGGTGTGCCCAGCCTGGCCTCGGCTCAGGGAGGACCTCGGGGTTCCTGGCAGAACTCCATGCTCCGACTCCCAGTGGACTTGGATGTGGGGGGCCCTTGGTTCCTTTATAATTTGAAACCGAGCTGCTGGGCTCATGTCCTTTCTGAATGTGTCCTGGACAGCCCCGGGACCATGGGGCAGGCTTAGCCCAGGAAGCTCATGGGGACCCCGATATCAGGCCCTGCCCAGGCCCATCAGGACTAAGAGGGAAGTTGGGAGATGCCCCCACTGCAGCATGGGCACCTGCATCTTGGCCCCCTTGGGGGCGAGTGACTGGCTTGCCTAGAAGGAACCAGGGTGGCACCGCAACAGCTGCCCTGCAGCCCCAGACACCTTGGAAAATGCTGTTCAATGAGGAAGCTGGTCCTGTCAAGGCCATGAGAGAAAAAGGTGAGCATGGCATCCCCGCAGCCCAGCCAGCCAGCACCATGCCCTGGGTCCTCGATCCCAACCTGTGGGACAGTGTCCCCCTCCCAGGGCACAATTCCTAGGCCAAGAGGGGCCTGGTCTAGACCCCAGCCCTGGAAAGAGCGGGGAACCAGGGATGTGGCGGGCTCCCAGCTGCAGTCAGCATGGCCATGCAGGGGACCCTGGCACTGCGGAGCTCTGCACTGTCACAATTCACCTTGCAGAGGCCGGCGAGATCCCGAAGCCTAGCAGCAACTGTGGCAGCCACAGCAGGCGCCACCACCATGTGCCTTCCAGCTGCCAGTGCAGGGTTTCCTGACAGCAGGGTGCCCTGCAGCCCTCTCCTCGGTGGCTCAGACGCTGAAGGTATCCGTGGTTCATGTTTCCAGTGCTCCCACCAAAGAGAATAACTACGCAGGATGCTCTTGTCCTGAGGTGAGCAAAACGGCACGCTGTGTGGATGCAGCTGGCGTCTTTACCGGCCACCATGCTTGCTGGATGGGCCCACGGAGCAAGTGGCCTTGAGACAGGCATGGGAATGGAAGAGGCTCAGCATCCTGCACGTGCCCTTACTGAGGCTCACCAGGCTGACACCATTGCTCGTCTGTGGACGAGACACTTGGTCTCGTGCCAATCCCGGGGTTGGCACCATTTCCCAGGAGGACCAGCTGGCCACCTGCTGGCAGGTTAATCACACTGCGGAGGGGGCTGAGATTGGCTTTCACTGCACCGAGCCACAATGTGGACATGGACTTGCCATGGACACCCCATTCCCAGCTGGGGATGTGCAGCACTGCGTTCCCACCTCGGGGCCTTAACTCTGCCACCTCTACTTGGAATGTTCTCAGTTCCCTTCAGGCTTCTAGAAGCACCTGGGCCAGAGCTCATGGCTGGATAAGCACCCGAGGCCCCATAACCCAAACAAGCTTCCCATCCTCATTTTACTTTTTGTCAAACTTAAGAAAATTTATTAAGATATGACTTACATCCCTGGTAAGTGCACTGCTCAAAAGATATTCACAGATGGAACACACCAGCCCCTAGATCACAAAGCCAACCATGCCCAGCCCCTCCCAGCACCCCCAGCCCTGAAACCAGTGTTATGACTTCTGACCGCACCATGAGCCTTCCTTTTGTACTTTACACTCATGGAAGCATAACCACCTTCATGTTTTAAGATAAATGTTTACTTTTGAAATAATTTTAGATATACAGAAAAATTGAAAGGCACTATAGTTACTCCTACACTTTCCATCCAGCTGCCGTTAATAATGACATTTTGCATTACCATGGCACATTTGTCCAAACTAAGAAATTTAGGTTGGGTGGGCCAGGTGCGGTGGCTCACGCCTGTAATCCCAGCACTTTGGGGGGCCGAGGCGGGTGGATCACGAGGGTAGATCGAGACCATCCTGGTTAACATGGTGAAACCTCGTCTCTACTAAAAATACAAAAATTAGCCGCTGTGGTGGCGGCGCCTGTAGTCCCAGCTACTTGGGAGGCTGAGGCAGGAGAATCACTTGAACTCAGGAGGCAGAGGTTGCAGTGAGCCAAGATTGTGCCACTGCACTCCAGCCTGGGTGACAGAGACTCCGTCTCAAAAAACAAAACAAAACAAAACACAACCCAAAAAACAAAAAAGAAATTTAGGCTGGGTGTGGTGGCTCACACCTGTAATCCCAGCAATTCGAGAGGTCGAGGCAGGAGGTTCAGGTTCACTTGAGGCCAGGAGATTGTGATTCTCTGGGCAACATAGGTAGACCCTGTCTCTGGAGGAAAGTAAAAAAAATTAGCCAGGCATGGTGGCGTGTGCCTATAGTCCCGTCTAGTCAGGAGGCCGAGGCTGGAGGATTGCACACACACGCCTGTAGTCCCAGCTACTAGGGAGGCTGAGGCAGGAGAATCGCTTGAACCCGGAGGTCGGAGGTTGCAGTGAGTCGAGATCTCGCCACTGCACTCCAGCCTGAGCGACAGAGCAAGGCTCCGTCCCAGAACCAAAAAAAGTTACGATGTAAAGTACTAGTTGTGGTGTCACGATGCCTGCAACTTTGAAATAGTTTAACGACAATACATGCATACATAGCTACAGGTGGGGAGAGAGCAACCAGCAGAAATGGCAAAGTGCCGGGTTGTCTGAGGCGGAGGAATACAGGTGTTCATTGCACTGTTTTCAACTGTTCCGTATGCGTTAAAATTATAATACAATGTTAGAGGGAAAAAAACCCGCCTTCCTTCTGCGCAGGCGCCATGGGCACGAGCCGCACGCGGAGCCTTACGACTCCCTCGGGGTCCCACACACGCCGCTCCAGCCGTCCCTCCAGACTCCATCTGCGCATGCTCATGCCCCATCGCGCCCGCCCCGCCCCTCGGGCGTGCGTGGGCGCGCAGGGCGCAGGCGCGCGGGTCCCGGCAGCCCGTGAGACGCCAGCGGCTGGACGCGGGCAGCCGTCTGAGGTGCCGCAGCTGCGGGAGGATGGAGCCGCTGAAGGTGGAAAAGTTCGCCACCGCCAACAGGGGAAACGGGCTGCGCGCCGTGACCGCGCTGCGCCCCGGAGAGCTGCTCTTCCGCTCGGATCCCTTGGCGTACACGGTGTGCAAGGGGAGTCGTGGCGTTGTCTGCGACCGCTGCCTCCTCGGGTGCGTATGGGGCGCCCTCGCCCACCTGAGTCGCGAGCTGTGTGGGCTGCTGGGGGCGTCGGGCGGGCGGCGGCCGCGGGACTCCTGCTGGATGGGGCTGCACGGGCAGCTTGGCGGGGCTGCCCCTGACGCGCGTGTGCCCGGGGGCGGGTCGCGGCTGACAGGCCCCGCCCGGACACCCTCCTCGGTTGCCGCAGCGGGGCTGGGGAGGGGGCCCGGCTCAGCCACTGCCCCCCAGCCTGGGCTGCGGTGGAAATGGGAAAGCCGTTGGGCAGACTTAAGGGGGAAGCGTTGTGCCCGGTAATTTTGCTGGGAAACCAAAAGTCGGCGTCCTGTGCGACAAGCGTCCTTGGTGCGGCTGTGGAAATCACAAGTGGCGGGCGTGGGGTGGGTGGGAGCCGGGATGTGTATGAATCAGGTTCCCCTGCAGAGGCCCCGCCGGTGAAGCGTCAGGCTTGCAGGAGGTGGAAGAGTCTTGATGTTTACCGTGCACCTCTGTGGTCTGGGTTCTGGGAGGCCTGGGGATACGAAGATGAACGGGACCTCCTTAAGGAGCCGATGAAGTGACAGAGATAATTGCAGTGTACCAGAAGGGCTGAAATAGAGGGGCAATTAATGTGCGGTGGGAGCATCAGACACGGGCCCCCGTGTGCTGTGCCGTTTAATGGCTGTGCAGGCGTGTCTAACTCTTAACCACCTTTCTAGATGCAGGGAGTCACGTGAAAGTGTTTTGGAAGCCTGGACGCACTGTGCCGGTGTAAAGTGCTATGTGAAAGCAATTTATGGAAATGTGTAACATACATACATAGTCATGGGAATTGCATTCAGTCAACAAATACTATTGAGCTTCTGTGTGCGAGGAAGAAGAGTTCTGTTTTGAGACGAGTACAATGATTCTGTGCATGGCCGCTTTTCAGACCTGCCAGTCTGAGATTTAGGTGGGTGGAGGTGGGACGGTAAGTGCAAAACTCATATCTGTAATTTGACCGTTGTTCTTACTTTGTTCTCATTGATTCATAATTCAGGAATATGACTTTGCATTTTAAAGCTACCAAATAATAATTTTGTCTGTTGCTTTCTGAAGTAATGATAACAGCGAAAACATCTGTTTGGGAGAGAGAGCAGCACCTTGAAGTTTTTGTAAACTGTGTGGTTGAAAACAATTCATTCCTTTCAAGATAGTTCTTGGAACAGAAAAGTTTTGGAATGAATAAATGGTGACAAATTGGCAATTCAATCATTAGAGCTGCACTTGAGTCCTGTGACACACGGAATTGTGCATTTCCAAAATAAACTACACAAACCCTTTGTGGGCGGGATGCTTGTTAATTTACTATACTATTTCATTAGTCTCATTCATTTTTCCTGTTTGCAGTAACTGTGGGGATTTAAGCAAAAAAGGAATTTCATGAAAGAGTACTGGGGGAGTTCTCAGTGTTGCTTTAAAGTCTGCCGAGACTTGACTGGACATGGGCCGGAACCAAGTCAGGATTGCACTGCGAAAGTAGTTGGGACTGGGGTGTGGGGAGTGTATCACTTCTGTCGCCTGATAATACTGGATTCTGCAGTATGCACTGCGAACACCATGGACACTGAACCCTGGTGCTGCTGCTGCTGCTGCTCCTTGGGAATCTGGCTGTTGCTGGAGAGTTATTCTCTCAACCATTCTTCTTTGTGGTACTAGCTTTTATTCAAAGTCCTCAGTGAGTGTTTTGGATTGGCTAAACTTAGGTCACTGCCTGCAGCCTAGCTGCAAGGGAGGTTGAGAAGGTATTTAGCCTTTTTGGCTTTTGAGATAGAAGGCAGGCTCGCTCTACTTCCCACCCATAGTTATCCAGTGGGGAAATCAGCACACATAAACATAGAAAAAGGGATATAAGTAAATGCTAAGCATCTAAACAAAACAAGCTAAACAGATTCTTCATAATGACTAACAAATACTTGTTAGTATTTTACACAGACACAAAATATTTGCACTTATTTTGGATTGCCAGGACACACAGTTCACTTATGTTGTGGTAGTTAGTTGCTCTGTTTGAACACTCCCATTTTAGTGGTTATAGTGTCCCGAAGAGCCTGGTTGGGAATCACTACAACCTGAAAATAGTGTCAGGGAAGTGTTGGTGCATTGTTTGATGTAGTTTTCTGCCACTGTTGCATGCCTGTCCTTAAGGGATAAGTTTCCGTATTACTTATCATCTTGTAAGTAAAATTTGTTTCTCTTTATTCACTGTCCATTGTGAAGTCTTTGAGAATAGTGTGTCTTTCAATTTGTGTAGCTCCAGTGTCTAACATAGTAAGCCCTTAGTTTTAGTATGAATGTGTGACAGAATTTTCCTCCTAACTGTCCCTGTCCTTCTGCCGCCTTCCATCTGAATTAAGTATGGAATGAAAATGTTAGTTTGTAGCAATTAACAGTTACATGGGAAAGGAAAAATCATAATAGAATTAAAAAGACAGATATTGATAACTACAGTCATGCACTGCATAACGACATTTTGGTCAATGAAAGACCACATACATGACAGCGGCCCTGTATGGTTATATCTTTTTTTTTTTTTTTTTGAGACGGAGTCTCACTCTGTCACCCAGGCTGGAGTGCAGTGGCTGGATCTCAGCTCACTGCAAGCTCCGCCTCCTGGGTTCACGCCATTCTCCTGCCTCAGCCTCCCAAGTAGCTGGGACTATAGGCACCTGCTACCTCGCCCGGCTAGTTTTTGCTTTTTTTTTTTTAGTAGAGACGGGGTTTCACCGTGTTAGCCAGGATGGTCTCGATCTCCTGACCTTGTGATCCGCCCGTCTCGGCCTCCCAAAGTGCTGGGATTATAGGCTTGAGCCACCGCGCCCGGCCAATTATATCATTTTTTAACTGTACCTTTTCTGTGTTTGGATACGTTTAGGTACACAAATACTTACCATTGTCTTACAGTTACCTACAGTATGCAGTACAGTAACATGCGGTGCAGGTTTATAGCCTCTGCGCAGTAGGCAGTACAGACAATACCTGCTAGCTTGGGCCGGGCGCGGTGGCTCAAGCCTGTAATCCCAGCACTTTGGGAGGCCGAGACGGGCGGATCACGAGGTCAGGAGATCGAGACCATCCTGGCTAACATGGTGAAACCCCGTCTCTACTAAAAATACAAAAAAAATTAGCCGGGCGAGGTGGCGGGCGCCTGTACTCCCAGCTACTCGGGAGGCTGAGGCAGGAGACTGGCGTGAACCCGGGAGGCGGGGCTTGCAGTGAGCTGAGATCCGGCCACTGCACTCCAGCCTGGGCAACAGAGCCAGACTCTGTCTCAAAAAAAAAAAAAAAAAAAAAAAAAAACCTGCTAGCCTAGGTGTGTAGCAGGCTGTACACTCTGGGTTTATGCGAGGATACGCCATGATGTTCCCACAACAATGAAATCACCTAATGATGTCCTTAAGGGATGTACAACTCTACTTCCTTAGGCTCCAGAAATAATGGTTACCAAGTTTTACATGAGTTCCTTTGGTCTAGAGCTGTTTTGATTAGTAGCTTTAGTTCTGTATACTTGTTTTTCTTAATGGAGAAAGGTGAACCTGCTTCAAGGCTTATCTTACCTTTTTCTTCTCATTAAGGAATGGCTTCTGGTTTTTCATGTTGTGCCTGGAAAAGAAAATGAAGTATGTAAGTTGTAGAAAGAGTAAATGGCAATGAAATTATAACCTAAAATCACTTTTTTTTTTAAGATGGAGTTTTGCTCTTGTTGCCCTGACTGGAGTGCAGTGGTGCGATCTTGGCTCACTGCAACCTCCGCTTCCTGGGTTCAAGCGATTCTCCTGCCTCAGCCTCCTGAATAGCTGGGATTACAGGCATGTGCCAGGCTAAGTTTTTTGTATTTTTAGTAGAGATGGGGTTTCACCACATTAGTCAGGCTGGTCTCAAACTCCTGACCTCAAGTGATCTACCCGCCTCAGCCTCCCAAAGTGCTGGGATTACACGCGTGAGCCACTGTCCCCGGCCTGAAATCACTTATATTGTCCTTCTGCTATTGCATGCATTTTTAATTTGACGGAGATAGAAGAGGTTGATTGACAATTGAGTATGGGTTATGTGTATTTCCTGTTTGCTTTGGTCAGTGTAGCACATAAAATTCCATTGTTATGGTTTTATTTGTAAACTTTCTCACTCCCTAGTGTAGTGCTCTAAGTCTAATCTTCTTTATATCCCCAGGGCCTAGCACATGGGAGATGTTAATCATTCAAGGGTTAATATTTTGGGGAACTTTAAGTAGCTGTATGTTTGTTTTTGTTTTTCTCAAGTTCCAAGTTGCCTGCAGCTTCCATATCAAGAGTTACTTCTGGCAAACTCTAATGATAGTTTCTCCGGTAGGGTAAAGAGAATAGCTCATCCTGCATTAAGGCTGAGATGAGGCTTAGTGCCTCCCAGGAGGAAGGAGGATGACTTGGAAGTAGACGTGTCATCCCTTTCAGTCCTGGTGGATTGTGGGAAGCAGGGGGGCAGAGGTAGGGAAAACAGATTGTGAGAAATATGTGTTCTGATCTTTCTTGGCTGGCTAAAGTTCTAGGGTTAGGGTGGGGATGTTAAATGGGTTGAGGGGACAGTCAACAGTGGAAGGCCTTTTGCTCTGCTCCTTATGTGGAATCTTGAGAAGAGATGTTATGCAGGTTAGTGATAGGCCGACACGGGCCTATAGCACAGCAGTGGTGGAAGGAAGTGGCTAGATAGTTGAGTTTGTGGTAGCAGGGGATTCTGAAATGCTCTCATACCACTTTGAAGGAGGTGGAGGAGCTTATTGGCATGGTGGAACTGCTGGCATCATGACAAAAAACTGTGTGACTATAGACTGGAGGTCAGGATCACAGACTCCAGGGATGAGAGCCAGCATGACATCCTAAAAGATGAGATGGGACCAGTTCAGCCATAGGACCTGATTACCTCCTTGCAGCAGAGACCAGTGAGGATCCAGAGAAACAACCCAGATCCAAGGTCTTCTTGCCACTATTTCTTCTAGGATGTCCTATAAGACCTTGGAGGGAAACCTACCCAAAATCAACCATTTAAAACAGCCCAGGTAAGGAGTTCAACCCAGTCTGAGTATTAACTGGAAGAGATTCAGATACCGTTTTAAACTAGCCCGGGTAAGGAGTTCAACATAGCCTGAGTATTAACTGGAAGAGATTGAGATACTGTTTTAAACCAGCCCGGGTAAGGAGTTCAACACAGCCTGAGCATTAACTGGAAGAGATTTAGATACCGTTTTAAACCAGCCCAGGTAAGGAGTTCAACCAAGTCTGAGTATTAAGTGGAAGAGATTCAGATACCGTTTTAAACTAGCCCGGGTAAGGAGTTCAACATAGCCTGAGTATTAACTGGAAGAGATTGAGATACTGTTTTAAACCAGCCCGGGTAAGGAGTTCAACAGAGCCTGAGTATTAACTGGAAGAGATTGAGATACTGTTTTAAACCAGCCCGGGTAAGGAGTTCAACAGAGCCTGAGTATTAACTGGAAGAGATTGAGATACTGTTTTAAACCAGCTCGGATAAGGAGTTCAACACAGCCTGAGCATTAACTGGAAGAGATTCAGATACCGTTTTAAACCAGCCCAGGTAAGGAGTTCAACCAAGTCTGAGTATTAAGTGGAAGAGATTGAGATACTGTTTGACAAGTTTTAAATTTCCTGGATATTTATTAGAGTAGATATTCATGAGTAATATTAGATTAATTATAGAAAAAACAGCACATGTTCAGGAGACAGATTAGATCAGTTATAGAAAATAAAGCAGGCTGGGCATGGTGGCTCATGCCTGTAGTCCCAGCACTTTGGGAGATTGAGGCAGGTGAATCTCTTGAGCCCATAAGTTCAAGATAAGCCTGTGCAACATGGCAAAACCCTGTCTCTACTAAAAATACAAGTAATTACCCGGGTGCATGCCTGTAGTCCCAGCTACTGAGAAGGCTGAGGTGGGAGAATCAGTTGAGCCCAGGAAGTGGAGGTTGCCGTGAGTGGAGATCATGCCACTGCACTCCAGCCTGGGCGACAGAGTGAGACCCTGTCTCAAAAAAGAAAAAAAAAGGCAGCTGCATTTGAGTTGCAGTGTGAGTAAATGTGACCAGGCAATAAAGGGTAGTAACTCACTGCGTTTGGTGAGATGATGGAATCTCTCTTGGCCAAGGACTGAACCTGGGGTGGAGACGGGAGGGAGCGTCTTCATATATGAGGGTAAGAAGAAGAGGTGCCAGAAAAGGCAACAGCAGTGGTGATTGAAAAGTTTAAGGACACCTAGGGAAGTGGTTGCTAAGTGACTCAGCCTTAGGAGAGATTGGAAATAGTCTTCTAGGAGAGAAGCATAAATTGCCTTGTGAAATGTAGGATTGTTGAAAAGTGCTGAGGGTCTACTTAAAACTTGTGTTCATTTATTTAAAGTGGGAACAGTTAGTTGGGTCATGTTTCCTTCCTCTCCCAATTGCCAGTTGCTTGGCTACGAGAACTGAATTTACCCAGGATTACTAGGTTAGTATGATGGACGGAGAGAAGGGACAGGAAGTTGAAGTTGTAGGCAACGGAGGGTGTAATTGTGGATCATGGTTTCTCAGGTAGGGAATGGGGTCATAAGGAAGGTGATGGCCAGTGAAATGTGGCCGAATCAATGGATTAGAGGTCCTCATGTGGTCAGAGAAATGGTGATCAGATAATGGGTTGACTTGATATATCCATGCTTAGAAGTAGTGTGCGTCGTGATACAACAAGGTTCGGGGTGTGGCAGAACGTGGCCAAGGTAGGGAGTAAGAAAAGATTTTTGGTCAGGAATCCCAAAGGCTGAGGTGTTAGCTGAATTATCTAAATACATGAAGTTACTAAGAATGTTAGACATTGGAATGAATAGTTTCAGCAAAGGCACAATTCTCACATTCGCTACAGTAACCCAAGGTTTAAGGGTCAGTAGAGTAGAAGAGGCTAGTGGAGACAGGGAAGCGCTTACCTCTGTGAAAATAATGTAAAAAGACATTACTGGGTTTACGGCTGATTTTGTGAAATACGGTTAGCACCAGGCGTAAGTGAATTGCTGCAGTGTTACAGACTCTTCCTTGGAGGCCCTGAAGGTCACGCGACCAGCAAAATCATTTCAAAGAGCAGAACCTTGAACAATGGCTTGAAGTAGGCTTTGCAACTTCCTGGGCAGTGGCTAATGGGTCTAGGACTTGGAATAAAATAAGATGAAAGAATTGATAATAATGTGGTTTGGGAAAGGACTTTATGGGTGTGACTACGTTTTTCTTTTTAAGTGGGAGTCATAATTCCTGCTGCTTCTGCTGCTTCCTTTTCTTCTGCAAGGAGGTTTGGGAAAGGGCTTTATGACAGAGCCCTGGTGAAAACATTTGGTCCATGTGAATGCCACAGCAGAGGGCGTTCTTCATCAGACAGGATGACCTGCTTTGTGGATAGCAGTAAGTTGTTCTTCAGACAGCCTGGAGCTTGCTCAAAGGGCTCAGGAACAGGGCAGCCATGGGGACAGGGATAGAGGCTGGTGCCTGGAACTCAACAATGCAGCCTTCGCCTCATGATAGCCATGTGGCTTCTGCTGGTACAGAGTGCCCAGTTTGCTGCCAGTACTAACTGGTCCTGATTCCCCAAATGGCAACACTGGTCCCCAAATGGTCTTCAGGACCAGCCAGCCACCTTGTGTCAGGTTTTTATGGTAGAACTTTTTGTCATGGGGGGGTCAGTTGGAATATCAGTTTTTTTCCTGCACTTGGATTTGTCTTCCCTGCGTGTAATACCATCTCTAAGATCCACTGAGAATCTTCGATAGAGCTGTAATATTCCCCACAGGTTGCCTCTGACCTTCACAGAAAGAATTGGAGCAATGGGCTCTAATGCTTGTGGTTTTGACTGTTTATGTTTGCCGGTTTCCTCATTGGATGACTAAGTGGTGGGATGTAGAGCAAGTCTGCCTTCTATCAAAAAAGGCAAAAAGGCTAAATACCTTCTCAACCTCCCTTGCAGCTAGGGTGCAGCAGTGACCTAAGTTCGTTCAATCTGAGACACTCTCTGAGGACTTTGAATAAAAGCCTCACAAAAGTATCACGAAGAATGGTTGAGAGAATAACTCTCCAGCGACAACCATTTTCCCAAGGAGCAGCAGCAGCAGCAGCAGGGCCCAGTGTCTGTGGTGCTGGTGGTACGTACTGCGGAATCCAGCATTATCAGGCAACAGAAGTGATATAGTCCCCAGCCCCAGCCCCTGCTCTTCATACTCTGGCATTTCAGGCAGCTGGTGTTACAGACCAGTGGTTCTCAGATCTTTTAGTCTCAGGACCCCTTTATGCTTTTCCAAATTATCAAAATGGATTTGATAGGGATTTAAAAAACATTATTGAGAGTGCTGATGATGTTTTGTTTATGCGGGTTTTATCTATTTATATTTACTGCATAAAAATTAAAACTAAGTTTTGAAAATACCTATTTAAACATAAATTTAAGGCTGGGCGTGGTGGCTCACGCCTGTAATTCCAGTACTTTGGGAGGCCGAGGCAGGCAGATCACATGAACCCAGGAGTTTGAGACCATCCTGGCCAACAGAGCAAAACCCTGTCTCTACTAAAAATACAAAAATTAGCCAGATGTGGTGGTGCATGCCTGTAATCCAGCTACTTCGGAGGCTGAGGCAGGAGAATGGCTTGCATCTGGGAGGTGGAGGTTGCAGTGAGCTGAGATTGCGCCACTGCGCTGCAGCCTGGGCAACACAGTGAGACCCTGTCTCCAATAAAAACCCAACAACAACCACAATGACAAAATATATGTGTGTGTCTGTGTGTGCGCGTATACATTTGATTGTTTGATTCCTTAAAAAATTGTTACATATATGTAAATTTTTACGTTGTAACAATTTTTAAAGAAATCAAACTATATTTTCTTTTATTGAGATAGAGTCTCGCTTTGTTGCCCAGGCTGGAGTGCAATGGTGCGATCTCAGCTCACTGCAACCTCTGCCTCCCAGGTTCAAGCGATTCTCCTGCCTCAGCCCCCCGAGTAGCTGGGACTATAGGCCCGTGTGTATTTTTAAAAACAACGAAAATTTAATGAGGATTGCATTGCTTTGCATTTTTTTCATGTCTCTCTAAAATCTGGCTTAATCAAAGACCCTTAGGTCTGGGTGTGGTGGCTTACACCTGTAATCCCAGTGCTTTGTTAGGACAAGGTGGAAGGATCTTTTGAGGCCAGGAGCTCACGACCAGCTTGGGCAACATGGGGAAACTTCATCTTGTTAAAAAAAAAAACACAAAAATTATCTGGGTGGGATGATGTGCAACCTTGTAATCGCAGTTACTTAGGGGGCTGAGGTGGGAGGATCACTTGAGCCTAGGAGGTCAAGGCTGCAATAAGCCATGATCATGCCACTGGACTCCAGCTTGGGGGGCATACGCATTCAGACCATAGCATCTGGTTCATCTTATTTTTTTTTCTTTTTAAGATAAGCAAGTATATATGTGTGTTCTTATTTTCCATTCTTATTTTTGCACTTGCTTTTTTAACTTAGTGTCTATTGGAAATCACTGTATTATCAGTTCATGGAGATCTTTCTTATTCTTTATAGCTCCATAATACTCAATTTTATGTAGCCACTTCTTTCTAATTTCCTATGTGTGGATATTTAGGCAATTTCCAGTATTTTGCAGTTGTGCATATTGCTCTAATGAATAACCTTGCATGTGTGTGTTTTTGTATTGTTGCTGGTGTATCCTCGGTAGATTCCTCAAAGTGGGATTTCTCGGTCAAGGGGTAAAACCTATGTAGGGTTGTACCATTTTGCATTCCCATTAATGATGTATGTGAGTTCTTGTTTCCCTTAGCTTTGCAGCCTGAGCTTTTGAAGTTTTGCTAAGCTGATGGGTGAGAAGTGGGATCTTAGTACAGTTTTAATTTGCATTTAAATTGCATTATGGATGAAGCTAAACATCTTTTCATGTGTTTAAAGGCCATATTTATATCTTTTTGGGATTTGTCCGTATTTATCTTTTGCTCATTTTTCTTGTTTTTTCCTTTTTCTTTTTTTTTTTCTTCCTCTAGAGACTGGGGTCTCCCTGTGTTACCCAGGCTGTAGTGCAGTGGTATGATCATAGCTCACTGCAGCCTCGAATTCCTGGGCTCAAGTGATCCTCCCTCCTCCACCTCCAGAATTATCTGAGCAGCTGAGACCACAGGTGTGCAACATCATGCCGAGCTAATTAAAAAAATTTTTCTTTTAGAGATGAGATCTCCCTAGGAGGCTGTCCTCCCACTTACTTTGAGATTCTTTTGGGGATTGTCTGATTTGATTTTACATTTAACTCTGTATATGCTACCATCTGTAGCACCTTGTAGATCAAGTTGCAGATGATTTTCCATTTCTATCTGGGAGTTCCCCATTATCTCTTAATCAGATGTGATGCTCCCTCTGGTGGACAACGGAGTAAAAAGCATACAAACATTTTTCAATAAGGCAACTTATTTTTTAGCCACTAAAACACTATCTCTGAGTGGTCTCCTTCATGAACCCCCCTTCCAAACTGTTCTTAGCCTCTAACATTTGCCATTAACTCTTATTTTGAATTAGACCAAAAAAGGGCAAACAAGTTAAATTTTGTCATGAATATCTATATAAAACTCACTAACGAAATAGCGCTGGTCAGATTTACATGGTTTAGTGGCTTATTAATGATGACCATGTTTTTCACAATAAGAGTTGAAACCTGTGTTTGAAACTAGTAGTTTTACTTGGAGTTGATATGATCTGGAGGGAAAATTGTGCTTGGTGATCTCCTTATAGTTTATTACTTCAAGAAGATTCTCTGTAAATGAGTTTTTCCCCTAGTTTTTGACATAATAATTAGTAGAAAAAATAAAGGCCACTTATGGGATAACCTTGATATCTCATTCTACTATTTGAAAAGTGAAAATGGACAGAGCCATTACTAGTTGTTTAAATACAGTACAATCAAGAATGTTTCTTTTTTAAAGTTCACTTGTTGTCAGTTTACTGTTTTACACATGGCCTATTCATGTTTAGTTTTAAACATTTAAAAGCATTTATAACAGTAGGCTAATATTGATCTTTTTGTTTGTTTGAGACCGAGTCTCACTGTGTCACCCAGGCTGGAATGCAGTGGTGTGATCCCGGCTCACTGCAGCCTCAACCTCCTGGGCTGAAGTCGTCCTCCTACCTCAGCCTCGAGTAGCTGGGAACACAGGCATGCACCACCATGCCTGGCTAATTTTTATATTTTTTGTAGAGATGGGCTTTCACCATGTTGCCCAGCCTGGTCTTGAACTCCTGGGCTTCAGCAATTCACCTGCATCGGCCTCCCAAAGTGCTGGGACTACAGGTGTGAGATACCTGCATCTGGCCAATATTGATTTTTAAAATTCATTACTTGGGTTGAGAATTATAATGTAAGGAAGTCCTCTTTTTGTTGTTGTTCTTATTGCCTTTGCAGCAAAAATAAATAAGACTTACCACAAGGGGATAAGATAGATTGATAGACTGGGCAGATTTGAATATATACAAGTTAAAAACATCCTTATGTTAAAGAACCATCTTATAACGAAAAAAATCAAGAAACTGACCAGGCACGGTGACTCACGCCTGTAATCCCAGCACTTTGGGAGGCCGAGGCAGGCAGATCACGAGGTCAAGAGATTGAGACCATCCTGGCCAACGTGGTGAAATCCCGTCTCTACTGAAAATACAAAAACTAAGCTGGGCATGGTGGTGCATGCCTGTAGTCCCAGCTACCTGGGAGGCTGAGGCAGGAGAATCGCGTGAACCCGGGAGGTGGAGGTTGCAGGGAGCTGAGATCATGCCACTGCACTCCAGCCTGGTGACAGAGCAAGACTCTGTCTCAAAACAATAACAATAACAATAAACAATAAATCAAGAAATTGAGGAAAATATTTCAACATAAAAAGGAATATTATTCTTTTTTTTTTTTTGAGGTGAAGTCTCACTCTGTCACCCAGGCTGGAGTGTGGTGGCATGATCTGAACTCACTATAGCCTCCGCCTCCTGGGTTCAAGCAATTCTCCCACCTAAGCCGCCTACCTCAGTCCCCTGAGTAGCTGGGACTACAGATGCGTGCCATCACCCCTGGCTAATTTTTTTTTTTTTTTTTTTTTTTGGTATTTTTGGTAGAGATGGGGTTTTGCCAAGTACCCAGGCTGGTCTCGAACTCCTGAGCTCAAGTGATCCGCCTGCCTCAGCCTCCCAAAGTGCTGGCATGGCCAAAAGGTATATGTTCGTAATATATAAAAATTGTTCATAAATTGATATGAGAAAGCAACTTACTTCTGAAGTGTACTAACTGATTCTTGGGACTTTTTTTCCCTCTTTGTGTCTGTCTTTGAATAGCTCTAATCTTCAGATTTCCTTTGAGAAATTCCCTTGTGACTCTTTGGTTCTCAACATTGGCTACACATTTAAAGCACCTGGGGATCTTTAAAAAATGCTGATGCATAGGTCCTGCCCTCAGAGATTCTGATTTAATTTGTCTAGAGTGTGGCTTGAGCATCGACATTTTTAATTCTCCCCAGGTTACTGTGGAGCAGTCTGGGTTGACAGCTGCCATCCTTCTTTTCCATCTTCACTGACTCCCTGCTTCTCTGTGTCTTTATATTCGAGGGCTAAGGTGAAGTTGCCACAGCTGGGATTAGTCCAACTGCTTATAATATCTATAAATAATTCTGCATGTTCAATTTTAAACTGGACATTGACATTAGCATGTTCTGTTTCCACGTAAATAATTGTCATAGGTAGGACAAACAGGAATTCTGTCGAATATTTAATTGGCATGGTTGTGGTTGATGTTTCTCACAGATGAATTTGAGTGTATAAAAATTTCATCCTTGTTAGCTTTTTTTAGCTGCTGTGTTTACCTCTTGTTAGAAAGTAGAGTTAATTGGAAAGATTTATGTGGTACCAGTGATCTAGAAACCTTGGATATGAGGTAAGCGTTTCTCTGGGCAGTTTAATTTTTGAGTTTTTGACTCTAATATTGGATGTTCGGTTTTGGTGTTGAAAACTTAAGCATCTTACAAAAAGACTTACTTAAAATGTATGAATCATTGGTATTTTACAAATTTGCCTGTGGGATTTAAAAAATATCCAGATGTCTGAGCAACATCCTTAAGGATCCCATAATTGTGTAAAGCTTCACAGGTAATGGTAATGCATAGCCGGAGGTGAGAACCTTTGAGAAAGGAAAAAAAAAAAAAAGTCATGATACAGTCAAATAAGTGGTATAGATAACAACTCTGGAGGAATAACCAGTTGGGAAATGCACAGACATTGTATAGTAGACCATTATGACTGCAGCGACGTGCCGTTTGTATAGATTATAGATTATAGGTTGGGATAGAGTCTGTAACACAGAAGGCCTTGATAAGGCTAAGAGATTTTGAACTTTATTTTCTAGGTACGACTGTTGAGGAGCCCATAAAGATTTTTGGGCTGCGGTGTGAAGTGCACGTGGAAGATTTGTGTGGGAATCTTGATTTGGGTGAATTGTGTGATGAGGGAGAGAAGTGGAAAGACTGGAGATGAGGACTCCAGTTAGGAGAAAATGTGCATTATTTTCGGTGGGAAGTGATGAGGGCCTGAGCTAGGGGAGTGGTAGAGGGCCTGGAACCAAACATGGTGAGGAGTTGACCCACTTTGTTGACCGATTAAAGGGCAGAGCATAAGCGAAGGGCGAGTGCTGGGTTTTGAGCTAGAACTGTTGGAATAGTGGTGATACTACTGCTATGTAAAGTCATTGGTGTGAGGGTGATCTCCCGGTAATAAGTTAGGCAGCAAAAGATAGCATTGCTGAGGATCAAGCTTAAGAGAAAAGCTTCTCAGGACTGGGAGGTGGAAGACCTCCGTAAATGGGTTAATAGTGCCCCTTTTTGGCCTAGTTTTTACTACCTGGGTAAGTAGGGTAAGCAGTTTAATCTGAGTCTCAGTTTTACCTTTTTGAAATGAAGGTATTGAGTGATTTCTTACATCCTTTTAAAGTTTTCTGCAGTTTTAGGAAACCATTTATGTATTTGCTGCAGCTGCCTCCTACTCCATTTCTTTTTATTTATTTGTTTTTTCAAAGAGACAAGGTCTCACTATGTTGCCCAGGCTGGCCTCAAACTCCTGGCCTCAAGTGATCCTCCTGCCTCAGCCCCCCTCTCCTCCCCTGCAAGTAGCTGGGACTACAGGCCAACGTGCCTGGCAACCTCCTACTTTTTTTGTAACAGCTTTATTGAGATATAACTCATATGCCATACCATTCACCTATTTAAAGTGATATAAAGTAACATTAACTTTACCCTTTTATTTATTTAAGTGTACCATTCAGTGGCATTAAGTACATACTAACATCACCATAATCAACTTTAGAAAATTCTTATCACCTACAAAAGAAACAATGTACCTTAAGGCTGTCTTCCACTGTAATTAAACAGAGGAAAACATTAGGATTAAACCCTTGAATTGAGGCTCTACTACGTACCTGCCTTGTGAGTTTGCAGGGCCAGTTAGAACTCCCTTCCACTTCAAACCGGCTCCTTGCAATGCTGACCCACGAGGTGGCAGTGTGGGAACACTAGGAAGGAAGAGGGCTGGAGGAATCCCCCCTGTATTTAGAAACAGGCTGTACAGTTACATCTGTTGGTAGTAGCACATGTAGCTGTTATCCAGGCATCCTCAGAGGATCATAGATGGAAAGTCTCCTAGCTGAAGATTTTGCTAATGCAGAGTATTGTCCTTACTTGTTGGTCATGTTTCCTAGTCATCTAAACCTATGTTAGCCTTCTTGTCTGGTTTCTATCTTTTGTTACATAGTGACTCTTTCATCATTTAAATGACTCTTGCTGTGTCTGGGAATCGTCTGTCTAGTCTTTCAGCCATTTTTTTCTATTTACCTTTTTGCCCCAGTACTTTCTTGGGTCCCTTTCTACCCTATCCATTGTTTGTCCTTTTTCCTCCTAGTCAGGAGCCATCGGCATTCTCCAAGATACCGGTTCTTATCTTGGCTGCACACTGGAATCACCTAGGGAGCTTTGAAAAATCCTGATGCCTGGGCTACACTCAATACTCATCGAATCAGAGCCTTTGGAGGTGGGACGCAGGCATTATTATTATTATTATTATTATTATCTTTTGAGACAGAGGCTCGCTTTGTCGCCCAGGCTGGAGTGCGGTGGCGCGATCTCAGCTCACTTTGCAAGCTCCGCCTCCCAGGTTCACTCCATTCTCCTGTCTTACCCTTCTGAGTAGCTGGGACTATAGGCGCCGCCACTGCGTCCGGCTATTTTTTTTTTTTTTTTTTTTTTTTCCGTATTTTCAGTGGAGACGGGGTTTCACCGTGTTAGTCAGGATGGTCTCAGTCTGCTGACCTCGTGATCCACCCACCTCAGCCTCCCAAAGTGCTGGGATTACAGGTGTGAGCCACCGCGCCCGGCCATTATTTTTTAATCTCTAATTACCTACTAAATATTTTTCCGTCATCATCTTTTATCCAATCTAAGAAACATGGACTAATTTAACTAGATTAAATAAAAATATGGATTTAAAATATTATAGATAAAATTTAAATTTATAATATATCAGTTGGATGCTATCCACTCTCTCAAGCGATGTACGAGTCTCAGCTTTTTCTCTTGAATTGCCTATTAACAGTTCTTTTTATTCTTACTTGGAAATGTCACTTATATTGCTTTCTTTCTTCTTTTCCCACTGCCACCATCCTAGAATAGGCTGCAGTTTTGGTTCCTACCTTCCAGCCAAGGAGCACATCTATAGTTGAACAGAGTTGCGTTCAGACACGATTGCAGAGTGGTCTTGTTTTTGTTTTGATCCATTACGGTCACAGAGTGGCCTTGTCTGAGGTCCATGTTCTGTGAAATTGTTCATGTTCAACAGAAGGACACCACTGCCTCCCTGTGAGGGCCTGGCCAGCTTGGAGCAACACCTGCCTACCTGATAGTATCGGTTAGTTCCTGCATGTCAGCGGCAGCTCCTCTCTAGAGCTGTGTCTTAGTTGATTGTATCTATTTACAGATCCTCCCTACTGCAATCTGTTCTATGAAGTGTTGCCATATTAGTAGTCTTCCTTAAATGTGCCTTTAATGACTGATTCTTATTTTTATTTTTATTTTTTATTTTTTTTTTTTTGCCCAGGCTGGAGTGCAGTGGCCGGATCTCAGCTCACTGCAAGCTCCGCCTCCTGGGTTCACGCCATTCTCCGGCCTCAGCCTCCCGAGTAGCTGGGACTACAGGTGCCCGCCACCTCGCCCGGCTAGTTTTTTGTATTTCTTAGTAGAGACGGGGTTTCACCGTGTTAGCCAGGATGGTCTCGATCTCCTGACCTCGTGATCCACCCGTCTCGGCCTCCCAAAGTGCTGGGATTACTGGCTTGAGCCACCGCGCCCGGCCTTTATTTGTTTTTTGAGACAAAGTTTCGCTCTTGTTGCCCAGGCTGGAGTGCAATGGTGCTATCTCGACTGACTGCAACCTCCACCTCCCGGGTTCAAGCAATTCTCCTGCCTCAGCCTCCCCGGTAGCTGGGATTACCGACGCCTGCCACCATGCCCCGCTAATTTTTTTTGTATTTTTAGTAGAGACGGAGTTTTGCCATGTTGGCCAGGCTGGTCTTGAACTCCTGATCTTAGGTAATACGCCTGCCTCGGCCTCCCAAAGGGCTGGGATTACAGGCATGAGCTACCATGCCCGGCTGACAGATTCTTATTTCATCAAGCATAACTAGTGGTCCTTTCTAATCTGACCCAACTCTGGCCAGCTTTATTTCCCAGTGTATCCTGTGTTTTAGTCTGACTGGTCTCAGTGCCTTGTGAACCAGTCATACTTCCTCTCACTTTGGTGCTTTCCCTTGTCTTTTCCTCTTTATGAGTTATGTGAGTTGGGGCAAACTACTTAACAGCTCTGAACTTTGTTTTCTTAGTCTCGAACCCTGCCTCTTCAGATTATTCTCAGAATTAAAAGAGATAAAACATGTGGAAGTATTTTGTGTATATTAGGTCCGTATACTGAATACGTGTTCTTTCCTTGCTCTACTTAGTTTTCATTGATTGATCTTTTTAAAAAGCCATTTATTTATTTAATTTGAGACAGGGTCTCACTCTGTTGAGGCTGGGGTGCAGTGGCATGATCATGACTCACTGCAGCCTTCACTTCCCAGACTCAAACAATCCTCCCACCTCAGCCTCCGGAATAGCTGGGAGCACAGGTGCCTGCCACTATACCTGGCTAATTTTTAAATTATTTGTAGAAACAGAGTCTCACTGTGTTGCCCAGGCTGATCTCCTAGGCTCAAGCAGTCCTCTCCCCTTGGCCTCCCAAAGTGCTGGGATTACAGGTGTGAGCCATTGCCTCCAGTCCTCAGTGATTGATTGGTGGAATTTAGGTATTATTATAATTTAAGTCTTAATTTGGTTATTATTAGGTTTTATTAGTTATTTGCCCTGTGGTCTTCGCCTTCTTGAGGACAGAGACCTTGTCTTATTTTTCTGTGTATCCCAAGAGCCTAGTTCATTGCTAAGTACACAAGGATGTTCAATAAATGTCTCAATAACTGAAATTTGCAGGATTATCAGAGCACTCTGTCTGCAGATAGCATCTGAGACATTTTTTGAATATTTTTTGAAACTGTCTCCTTCTCTTCATTATTGTTACCACTCTTAGTCAATTGGTACTACTGATTAGGGAAGCTAGTAAGATTAGGATCACCGGCTGAATTATTAGTATCAAATCTATAATTCTGTATAGTCATCAGAAATGGTATATCAAAGTGAATGTTTATAGGTGATTATTTAATTCACCTATGAAAATGAATTAAGTCAGGCACAGTGGCTCGTGCCTTTCCTCCCAGCAGTTTGGGAGGCCAAGGTGAGAAGATCACTTGAGTCCAGAAGCTCCAGACCAGCTCAGGCAACACAGCAAGATCCTGTCCTGACAAAAACAAAAAAAAAAAAAAAAAAAAAGGAAAAAATTAGCAAGGTGCAGTGGTGCATGCTTCTAGTCCCAGGTAGTTGGGAGGCTGAGGCAGGAGGATCACTTGAGCCTCGGGGGTTGAGGCTGCTGTGAGCTGTGATTTTGTCACCCACTGGGTGACACAGCCAGACTGTCTCAAAAAAAAAAAGACTTAAAGCTCAAATAATGCAAATTTTAAGCATAAATAACTTCATACAGTGTACTTTTGGCCTCTACCTTGGCTTATGTACAGCCTACTACAAACAGAGATGAGTTGCATTTTAAATATTTGGATAGTTATTTATAACTTTCAATATTGGCCTTCCACATCTCTCTGAATGACACAAGATATTGAAACTCTCTGATCTATTGATACTTTTGTTTTTAATGATTTTTTAGAATGTCAGCTTCTTTATTTACAATACTTTGAAATCGCTGTCCAATAGAGCAAATTTCCTTTCTGTCCTTTTTCTTTCTCCTTAGTTGTTTAACCTTCTGCCTCTTAAACCCTGGGCTTCTGTTTTCTCATTCATAAAACAGGGAAATATCTACCTCATGTGATCTTCATGAGGAGTAAATGAGACAACACACACAAGAGTACTAGGATAGTACCTGAAATTGCATTGCTTCTTTTTCTTTTATTATTATTTTTTGAGATGGAGTCTTGCCCTGTCACCCAGGCTGGAGTGCAGTGGTGCAATCTTGGCTCACTGCAACCTCCGCCTCTGCCTCCCAGGTTCTCACCATTCTCCTCAGGCTCCCCAGTAGCTGGGACCACAGGTACTGCCACCACACCCGGCTAATTTTCTGTATTTTTAGTAGAGACGGGGTTTCACTGTGTTAGCCAGGATGGTCTCGATCTCCTGACTTCGTGATCTGCCTGCCTCTGCCTCCCAAAGTGCTGGGATGACAGGCGTGAGCCGCCGCGCCCGGCCTGCATTGCTTCTTAAAGTGTGATCTACCATTCACCTCCCTCAGAATTACTGGGGAGTGGGAGGTGGAGAAGGAGAGAGGGGACTTATTAAAAATCTGGCTCCCAGGCCGGGCGCGGTGGCTCAAGCCTGTAATCCCAGCACTTTGGGAGGCCGAGACGGGCGGATCACGAGGTCAGGAGATCGAGACCATCCTGGCTAACACGGTGAAACCCCGTCTCTACTAAAAAATACAAAAAAACTAGCCGGGTGAGGTGGCGGGCGCCTGTAGTCCCAGCTACTCGGGAGGCTGAGGCAGGAGAATGGCGTGAACCCGGGAGGCAGAGCTTGCAGTGAGCTGAGATCCGGCCACTGCACTCCAGCCTGGGCGACAGAGCCAGACTCCATCTCAAAAAAAAAAAAAAAAAAAAAAAAAAAAAAAAAAAAAAAAAATCTGGCTCCCAGTGCCTCTCCTGAGAATATCTAGTATTTTAAGGCACAGAATCTACATTCTTGCCAAGCTCCCTGGGTGATGCTGGTACTCATAAAATTTTGATACCTGTTTACCTACAGGACAGAGATGCATTCCTTTTGCAATCTGTCTTCTGTCTACTTTATTGGTCTTGTTGGCACTAAAGTTTGAGAACACTAGGGCTAAATCAATAGTAGTTTTATATGAATATTTGCAGCAGTTGTAAGTAACAGCCTGCTTAAAATCTGTATTTTTTTTTTTCTTTTGAGACGGAGTCTCACTGTGTCACTCAAGCTGCAGTGCAGTGGTGCGATCTCAGCGCACTGTAACCTCTGCCTCCTGGGTTCAAGCGATTCTCCTGCCTCAGTCTCCCGAGTACCTGAGACTACAGGCGTGCGCCACCATGCCTGGCTAATTTTGTATTTTTAGTGGAGATGGGGTTTCACCAGGTTGTCCAGGCTGGTCTTGAACTCCTGACCTCAGGTGATCTGCCTGCCTCGGCCTCCCAAAGTGGGATTACAGACATGAGCCACCATGCCCAGCCTAAATCTCTGTTATTTTTGTCTGTGCTTAGCTTGGACTTTTTCTGAGCACCCTTCACTTTCTTCTGTTTTTGCTTTTTAACTGAATTTTTTGAACTTGACCTTTCTTTTTTTTTTTTTTTTTTTTTTTTGAGACGGAGTCTCGCGCTGTCGCCCAGGCTGGAGTGCAGTGGCCGGATCTCAGCTCACTGCAAGCTCTGCCTCCCGGGTTCACGCCATTCTCTGGCCTCAGCCTCCCGAGTAGCTGGGACTACAGGCGCTGCCACCTCGCCCGGCTATTTTTTGTATTTCTTAGTAGAGACGGGGTTTCACCGTGTTAGCCAGGATGGTCTCGATCTCCTGACCTCGTGATCCGCCCATCTCGGCCTCCCAAAGTGCTGGGATTACAGGCTTGAGCCACCGCGCCCGGCCGAACTTGACCTTTCTATATCAGAGATCTATAGTAATATCTTTCTTCTGTTAGTTTCAGTCAAGATATACAAGTCAAGCTGGCAGATGATTCTAGAAGTCTATTTTAAAATGCCTGGACTTCTTTTAAATGAAATTACATATGTAATAACTACCTTTAATATAATAATTTGTCGGTCACAGATCAAATACATGGATTTAATTGTAGTTTGGAGCCCAACTTGTAATGAGCAGATTTAATGAATGAGGCACTTGTGGAAGATCGATTTATTACGAGGTCAAATGATTCGTGTGGCCACTATGCATAGGAAATGCTAAAAGAGAGGGCTGGGCATGGTGGCTCACACTTGTAATCCCAGTACTTTGGGAGGCCAAGGCATGCGGATCACCTGAGGTTGAGAGTTCGAGACCAGCCTGACAAACGTGGAGAAACCCCATCTCTACTGTAAATACAAAATTAGCCCGGTGTGGTGGTGCATGCCTGTAATCCCAGCTATTCAGGAGACTGAGGCAGGAGAATCACTTGAACCCGGGAGGCAGAGGTTGTGGTGAGCCGAGATCGCGCCATTGCACTCTAGCCTGGGCAACAAGAGCAAAACTCCATCTCAAAAAAAGAAAAAAAAAGAGGTAAGTGGAGCCTGAGTTAGACACCGGGCATGGTTTTCTGCAGTAGGGGGACGTCACTTGTAGCTATTTTTCTTGTATTTTGAGACTTCTGTTTTTTTCTTTTTTCCATTTTCTTTCTATAGATGAACAGATTCTTTGATTATCTCCTGGTTGTTTAGGGTGGTGCTCACTCTTTCATGTATTCAGAGCATTGTATCTTTTATCACATTTACCACCTTGTATTTTAACTTTTTTTTTTTTTTTTTTCCAGACAGAGTCTTGCTCTGTTGCCCAGGCTGGAGTGCAGTGGTGCGATCTCAGCTCACTGCAACCTCTGCCTCCTGGGTTCAAGTGATTCTCATGCCTCAGCTTCCTGACTAGCTGGGACGAGTAGCTGGGATTACAGATGCGCACCACCACGCCTGGCTAATTTTTGTATTTTAAGTAGAGATGGGATTTTGCTATGTTGGCCAGGCTGGTTTCAAACTCCTGGCTTCAAGTGATCCACCTGCCTTGGCCTCCCAGCGTGCTGGGATTACAGGCGTGAGCTACCGTGCCCAATCATATTTTAACTATTTGAACCAATAATTGTTAAATACTTTTTTTAACCTCCTCTGGAAGCTCTTGGATGTAGATATTGTGTCTTGTACCATCAATATCTACCCACTCTGACTGTTTTTATTTAAACTAAATTCTTCAGTATAGTTCTAGACTGTATTTTCTATTAGTATAGGTGGGTAATTTTATTTATTTTGTTGTCTTGGAGACCAGTGGATCTTTTGCTTTCCTTATATGTCCATGGGCCTACCTTTTTGAACAGTGTTATGCTCCTCTAAGTCTTATTTCCTTTCTTTAAATGTATTTTAGAGAACTATACCATTGCTTTGATCATCAATGAGAATGAGTTAGATGAGTGAATTAGTTTTTTGGGGAGTGGTGAGATTACTTTTTTTGAAGATCACTTTTTAATTAGTATTATTCATCTGTTTGTCTGCATGGTATACTGAAAAATAGGACTGTACTTGGAGAAGTAAGTCTTAGGTTTGAGCGCTGCTTCCATTTGCTAGATTTGTGACCTTGGGCAAATCACTTAATCTCTTCGATTTTCATTTTCTTCATCTACAAAATGAGGGTTATAATTCCTATCTGTCTCATAAGATTTTAGTGAAGAGCAAATGACTTAATCCAGAGCATTATATAAATGTGAGGTATTATCATCACTTATCCCTGAAATAAAAGATTTTAGAGATTAAAGATCACTTAATTAATTCAAGAGTTGGAATGGGGTTTTGACTTTTCACTTTTGGCCTAAAAGGTCAGAAGTTTCTGTGGTTATTACATGAGTATCACCTATAATCGGGTATGGAATCTTCTATTATTACCCGTTCTAGGGGAATTTGAACCTGCTAATACTTATGTCATATCTGTTAAGGAGCTTTGTTGTCAGATAGATTCTGGTCCAGGTTCTGATTATGCCATTGACTAATTTCATGAACCTGCAAACTGACTAGCCGAACCTTAGTTTTCTCATTGGTAAAATGGGGTTAACAACAATAATCAAAACAACCTTATCAGATTAGTGAAAAGAACAAATGAGATAATCTATGATCAAGTGTTCAGCATCCAGCATAAAGCCTGGGATATTATTTGTGATTGATAAGTAAGCAGTAATGATACATTTTACTCAGTATAGAGGATGATGATGGTCAACACTTAAGGCATACTTGCTTTGTGTCAGGAATTATTCCATGGGCTTTGGTGTGCATTATCTCATTTAGTCTTGCAAAATCTTCTGAGGTCTCTCTATATATTATTCCTGTTTTATAGATAAGAAAAGCAAAGTTCAGAGAAGTTGCAACTTGCTCAAATTATGTAGCTAATTCTGTCTAAACTCAGAGCCCATGATCTTTATTATTATTTTTATTATTATTTTGGGACAGAGTCTTGCTCTGTTGCCCAGGCTGGAGTGCAGTGGTATGATCCTAGCTCACTCAGCCTTGGACTCCTGGGCTCAAGCAAGCTTCCCACCTCAGCCCAAGTAGCTGGGACTACAGGCACGAGCCACCACACCTAGCTATTTTTAAATTTTTTTTTTGTAGAGATGGGGGTCTCACTGTATTGTCCAGGCTGGGCTTGAACACCTGGCCTCAAGTGAAGCTCTTGCATCAGCCTCCCAAAGTGTTGGGACTATAAGTGTGAGCCACCGCATCTGGCTAGATCTTTATTAATTAGGCTTTTCATTCCTGTTGGAAACTTGTCAGATGTCAACAGTAATTATACATTCTGTGATGCTGTACGTTCATAATAAGATCATATTTATCTTGGAAATTGGAAAAATGTACAGACAAGATTTTATTGATAACACTCTCTGGTAATGGGTAAAGAGGACAATAATTTAGATTTTTGGTTGCAGTTGTGTGTTTTTATGTTTTCACATTTAAGGAGTTGTTGGGAGTGGCCTCTGTTAAAACTGTGAAAAAGTAATGGTAGATTTATTAAAATATGGAAAATTACTTGGAATTAACCACAAAATGACTTGGATTGTATTTAGATTTGCTTTCCTTTTATTGGAAAGGTGCCAAAAAGCAGAGAGGATGAGAGAGGAGAGGGAATGTGAATGTTCTTTGCTGGTCATTTTTTTTCTGTGCTATGCCATCTTAATTGTTCATAGCTCTTCTCTTGTAAGAAAGCTGATGTGAGAGCCACAGTTGTATCAGAGAACATTAGCATACAATTACACAGCCTTCCCTTTCCTTGAAATAGTCCTTTAAGCCTTTACATCAGCAATAGAGATAGGTTAGTGGATGTTCTTCCAAATAAGTTTTTTTTTAGTTTCATTTTTAGAGAAGCCTTTTGTATTTGCATAAAACAGTGCTTTTGGTAAATGTTGTGTACTTAAGGGGAAGAACAGGATACTTCTGGGAGCTGAGGTAAATGTTTTGATGTTAGTCTCAAGACATGTTTTCGTGCTGTAAATGATAACTGGAGATACTCTGGGTGTCTTAATGGTTGTTCTTTTCATTGCCATTTTAGTATGACTCATTATGTAATGCTCTTTAATGTTTTGCTTGAATTGATGTGAATGTTTTATGAGAATGCCTGATTTCAAGGACTTATCAACAGCTTAACTCTTAGTTTAATGTTCAGGCACATCAATTGAAATATACATATCATCAAGGGGGAAATCATCCTTTGATTACCTTTAACTTGGTCACTTAAGGAACATTTTTAGAGAAGATTGGGTGCAGTAGAAAATTAGTTTTGTTGTTGTGAACAGTAAATCCTTTCTAAGTCTGCAGCTGGGCTTTGTTTAGGTTCAAGAGAGGGGCAATGAGCTCAACCTGGTGCTGTAAGGATATATGGTCTAAGTCAGAAGAAACCTGACATTTGGGTTAACTAGTTTCATCCCCTTGAGAGATCTGCGTATAACTATAGACTCTGGGGAATCAGAGGCTCCTTGGTCTGCCCTTGTCTGTGGAGCACTGTTTCCCTTTCTATCCCTGACTGCTGGTTTTCCCAGGATCTTGCTGGATGTTTCCCCTACTGAGAAGTATATGGCCTTGATTTCCCTGTATCTGAAACTGGAGCATTTTGTGTTTTTCATTGTGTCTTATGTTTATAAAACTTATGGAACTTGTTACCTTAATTTTATTGGCCAAAATTATACGTCAGTTAGTTCAGGGGCTGGCCCTTCTTTGGAAGAAAGCACTTTACTGAGATTGTATAGCTCTTTATCCCTCTGTATGTGCAGGGATGTGTACTGGCACCTCTGAGTGAGAGCTGTCGAGAGCCCACCATGACTTCTAATCTGCAGTTAGGGAGAGGGTTTGAACTGGGCCTTGACATAGGCCAGGAAAGGGGACAGAGTGGCTTTTGTCAACCATTGTAACTGTGGAAAAAAGAAATCTGGGGTAATACCACTTTGTAGCACATGATGCTTATGTAAGTGATAGATACAGACACATGATAAATCAATTTATGCGGCGGGGGGGGGGTAAGAAGTACCCACCATCTGTAACATTGAGGATCCTATCACTAAGGAACACTGCTGTGGCTTTCTGCATGTTGCCCTTAGGTGATAACCGTTAGTATGAAGATTATATGCCTCGGGCTGACCCACCATTTTACCTCTCATGGCAAACTGAGGATCACTTTGATGTTAGAAGTTACGGAATTTTTTTTTTCTTTTGAGACAGGGTCTTGCTCTGTCACCCAGGCTGGTATACGGTGGCATGATCATGGCTCACTGCAGCCTCGACCTCCTGGGCTCAAATGATCCTCCTACCTTAGCCTTCCAAGTAGCTGGGACTACAGATGTACAGCACCTTCCTGGCTACTTTTGTTTATTTTTAGTAGAGAAAGGGTCTCATTATGTTGCCCAGGCTGGTCTTGAACTCCTGGACTCAAGTGATCCTCCTGCCTCGGCCTCCCAAAGTGCTGGGGTTACAAATGTGAGCCATTACACCCAGCCAGAAGTTACGGAATTTTTTCTGAACTTCTGTATTAAGATTTTCCAGAGAAACCAGTAGAGTGTTGATCGATTGATCGATCAATCTCTCTCTCTCTATATATATATCTTCTATGTAGATATATCAGATAGATACACATAATCGTATATGATCTCATATATACTCATATATATTTATGTATATAATTATATATATGGTCATGTATGATTATGTGTATCTACTTGGAGCCTGAGAAGCCCCGTGATCTGTTCTCTGCAAGTTAGAGACCCAGGAAAGTGGATTCCAATGGCCTGAGAACCAGGAGGATCGATGGTTTCAGTCTCAGTCCAAGAGCAAGAGAAGACTGATGTCTCAGCTCAGGTAATCAGAGAGAGAGAATTCACCCTTTCTCCATTCTTTTGTTCTAATTGGGCCCTCACAGGTTGGATGATACCTGCTAACATTTAAAAGGGCAATCTGCTTTCCTCAGTTCACCAATTCAAATGCTGTTTTTTTCCAGTGAAAGCCTCATAGACACACCAAAAAATAATGTTTAACTTCATATCTGGGCATCTTGTGGTCCAGTCATGCTTACGTGTAAAATTAACCGTTACAGATCTGCAGAAGGAAGATGGCATTTTGAAGGTATTTGGAACAGGTTAATTACATCTGTAATCTATGTGTATTGCTCTTTCTCTGTTAGTTATTTTAAAACTTGAGATCTAAAGTGATCTTTTGGCCGGGCACAGTGGCTGTAATTTCAGCACTTTGGGAGGCCAACGTGGACGGATCACTTGAGGCCAGGAGTTTGAGATCAGCCTGGCCAATATTGTGGAACCCTGTCTCTACTAAACATACAAAAAATTAGCTGGGCAGTGTGGCATGTGCCTGTAATCCCAGCTACTTGAGAGGCTGAGGCAGGAGAATCACTTGAACTTGGGAGGCTGAGGTTGCAGTGAGCTGAGATTGCACCACTGTACTCCATTCATCCTGGGCGACAGAGCAAGACTCTGTCTCAAAAAACAAAACAAAACAACAAAAAAAGATCTTTTGAAAAAAGGTAACTTGGATAATTGCATTGAGATTTACTTTCATTTTGTCAGAAGGACCCAAAATAGCATAGTGGAAGGGAATGGGGGATTGATGTTTTCTATGGATACTCACTGCTGGTAAAAATTATTTTTGCTGTGCAGTGACATCTTGTAAGGGAGTGGATGTAGGAGCCACAATTCTATCAGATAATGTAGTTATATCTCTTCCCTTTCTCTTGGAATAGGAACTAGATGTGTCTGAATAGAGAGGTGTTTGTTAGTCTCACCTTCTAAGGTATTTGAAACATTTTAATATAGTAAAAAAAGTGTTGATAATTATGGAAATTGGTTGATGAGTACATGAGAGTGCATTATGCTTTACTTCTTTGTATGTTTCAGTGTTTTGTTATAGAAAATGTTCAATTAAAAGTACTTTAAATACGTGTGACAGAAACTCATGCATGGAGTCTTAGGAGCCCGACTTCTCCTTTTAAAATGAAAGAGCCTGGGTGTGATGGCTCACTCCTGTAATCCCAACACTTTGGGAGGCCAAGGCAGGAGGATCACTTGAGGCCAGCATGGTCAACATGGCGAGACCCTGTCTTTACAAAAAAGGCAGACACAACTCTGTGAATGTAAAATCGTTGCCTTGTACACTTTAAGTGGGTTACTTTTATTATTTGCAAACTGTAGCTCTATGAAACTGCTATAAAAACTAAAAAGAAATTAAAAAAAAGATCCTTGAACTTTTTTTTTAGGTATATTTCTGTGTATACCTAAAAATACACAGGCTGAATCCAAACAAGGGTCAAGGGAAGTAGTTTCTGACCCACCTGACGCTAAACCATTTTTTCAATATTTGTTGCAATATTTAATGTGAGACTTCACATGCCAGCCACTGTTGTTGGTACGGAAGATACAGCAGAGAACCAGAACAGACAAAAATCCCTGCTCTGGGCTGGGTGCCATGACTCAAGCCTGTAATCCTAGCACTTTGGGAGGCTGAGGTGGGAGGATTGCTTGAGCACATGAGTTCACGACCAGCCTGGGCAATATATTGAGACCTTGGCTCTACAAAAATTTTGAAAACTAGCTGAGTGTGGTGGCACACACCTGTAGTTCCAGCTACTCGGGAGGCTGAGGTGGGAGGATCACTTGAGTCTGGGAGGCAGAGGTTGCAATGAGCTGAGATTGCGCCACTGCACTCCAGCCTGGGTGGCAGAGCGAGACCCTGTCTCAAAAAAAAAAAAAAAAAAAAAATCCCCTCTTTTTGACACATGCCAAGCACAACACGTGCATTTTGACACCTAATACACAATGCCTAGCACGATGCCAGTGGTAAGATGTAATCTCAACAGAAGTGTATTAAATGAGCAACCTCGTAAATTAAGTGCTATTTTTATGCTCATTTGACAATTAAGATGACTGAGGCTCAAAGAGGTTACTTGACCCAGGTCACACAACTGTGAGTGACAGAGCTGGATCTGGAACCAGGTCTTTCAGCCCTCATTCCTGGAGTATGAACCATGATCTTGTACCAGCTCCAGGACAGAGGACAGGTGTGCATATATGAGCACTTATGTATGCATAGACCAGTACTTTCTCACCTGCTGACTCTGTTACACAGAGTATCTTTAGTATTTACTTCTACTTTTAGGTGACTGTCCAAAGATGCAGTGAAATCTCCTATCATTTAAAGCATCAGTTGTAGAAACCCTTATTGTGGTTTAGGTTAGGTTAATTAATTTTTAAAAATTGCTGTGGTCTTTAGTCTTGATCGTGTCATAATGTTTGGTAAAATATAACTGGGTACCTAGCCACATATGTTCTCAGTAGGTCTTCAACAGATGTTTGTTAGTATGAAAACTGGGAGGACCTTAGAAGCAAATTTTCTCAGTCATCTTTGTCCTTATCTACATGTGTATTAGTATTTCTTGGGTTAGCTGAGACTGATTTCCTAGCTGGCTGATATTAATAGTTGGTTGTCTTAGTACCAGCAGTGTAGATGCAGGTGGCTTTTGTGCTGTGGTAGAGTTACGGGCTTCTTTAAGTTACAGATTCATTCTGAGAGTGTGGGAAATACTTGTTACCTCAGTTAAGCCGTCAGTAACTCCACAGGCCGCCTGTGGCTCCCAGGAGAAGTCCTGGGCATTGGAGTCTGATAGAGCTGGACTCACATTCTGATTTTTCCAGTTACTAGGTGATCTTCAATAAGTTGTATACATTCCATGAGCTTTAATTTTCCCCTTTATAAAAATGGTTCTATAATATCTATCACTGTAACTATGTAATTGAGTTTACTACATGTGAAACAAAGGACTATGACAAAGTAAGTTTAGATAAATCTCCCCATAGGTCACACAGTCACTAAAGGTGAATGTAAACCCAGGTCTGCCTAACTGCAAAGCCTGCGCCTACTTTTGGGTAGATGTGCCATAAATGATGTTTCCCTTCTAAACTTGTCTTCGGGTAGTTTCTCTAGGTTTTCAAAAACAGCGTTAGAATATAGTCGTGTTAAGAGATGATTTTAGTATGTATGTGTGTTTTTTTCTAACATCATGGTACCTGTTGGAGAAAGCTATGATAGTAATTAGGTATCAGTAAGACTAAATGTTAATTTTAAAACCTAACCAATTCCTTGATTATATTCATCTAAGTATCATATAAGGTGGGAAAATAGGATGTATACCCAAAGAAAACTCTGAATAGTCCTTAAAAGGGAGTGTGCAAGAAAATTTTTAGAAATAGCTTGAATTTGAGAAAGAGAAATGAGGCTTAAGTTTAATAGGAATTAAACATATTTTAATTTTGGTCTAGAGTCAAAGAAGAAAATTGGTTTCAATTCACATCAGAGGTGTCTTTAAATGTAAGATCTGAATCATGTTGTTTTCAATGGAGAAGCATGACTAGTTGGAACGATTTCTTTCTGTAAATCCCTCCTTTAAAAAGTTGCTGAGCCCGTGTGTTCCAGAGACAAGCTGTCTTTTACAGGGTTTTGTGGCGTATTTGATAATTGAATAGTCAAAAGTGTTGTGTCTTACTTGATGTATTTGTTTTTACATGTAATTTTTAGTCAAATGCCAACTTGAAAAGCTTGTCTGCAAAAAAGAAAAAGTTGTTTTCTTCTGTGTATTTGTATGGGGACAGGAAGAAATAGGCTTTTGTCCTTAGACTAGAAAAATAAGGACATTGAACAAATCAAGTTCTTTTTAGGTGGGTCTTGAATTTTATTGTAAATTGAGAGTCTTCATGTGGGTTGAAAGCAGCCCCTTGGTTCAGTATTTGAATTGCAGATATAATTGCCTCTTTGCTTAGGTTGTTAGGATCTGAGTTAAATATCACTCCTTTCTTGATGCTTAGTTGGGTAGCAGAACAAAGTGGTTCACAGTCTTGTTACTTAAAGTACAGTCTGTGGACGAGCAGCATCAGTGTAACTAAATGATTTTGGAAATGTAAAATCTCAGGCCCAGTCTTAGACCAACTTAATCAGAATCTACATTTTAACAAGATCTCCAGGTGGTTTGCATGCATATTAAAGTCCGAGAGGCATGGATTAGACGTGGCTTGTGGAACCAGTTTAAATCCTGAATCTGAGACTTACTAACTTTGTGACATTGGGCAAGTAATTTAACCTCTGCATCTCAGTTTCCTTAACTGTAAAACAGGGATGATGATGGTACATTTGCAATGTTCAGAGGAGTTCGTAGGAAGTACTCCATTAGAATTGCCGAGATATTTTTAAAATATAGGGTACACTGTATACTTTGATGTGTAATTATAGAATAAAATGTCCATATTCATTAGAATGAATATTATAATTTGTTGGTAAAATGAAAGAAAAATAGCTTTAGGATCATATACTGCCATTATCTTTCTGAACCGTATTTCTGTATTACCTGTCATAGAATAACAAAACCTAGATAGCTTATAACCTTTGTTTTGAGTGTGAATAAAATCTATTTTAGCTATTGCTTCAAAGTAAAAACTTGGCTGGGCGTAGTGGCTCATACCTGTAATACCAGCACTTTTGGTGGCCAGGGTGGGCGAATTGCTTGAGCTCAGGAGTTTGAGATCAGCCTGAGCTAATGGTGAAACTCTGTCTCTACCAAAAATATGAAGAATTAGCCTGGCGTGCTGGTGCATGCCTGTAGTCTCAGCTACTAGGGAGGCTGAGGCGGGAGGATTGCTTGAGCCTAGGAGGCGGAGGTTGCAATGAGCTGAGATGGTGCCACTGGTCTCCACTCTGGGCAGTACAATGGATGAGTCTTGCTCTGTCATTCAGGCTGGAGTGCAGTGGTGTGATCTCGACTCAATGCAACCTCTGCCTTCCTCGTTCAAGCAATCCTCCTGCCTCAGTTTCCTGAGTAGCTGGGACTACAGGCACCCGTCACCACGCCTGGCTAATTTTTTTGTAATTTTAGTAGAGGAGGTGGTTCACCATGTTGGCCAGGCTGGTCTCGAACTCCTGACCTCAAATGATACTCCTACCTCAGCCTCCCAAAGTGCTGGGATTACAGGTGTGAGCCACAGTTGCGGGCCAAAAAGTACAAACTTTTTTTTTTTTGGAGACAGAGTCTCGCTGTGTCGCCTAGGCTGGAGTGCAATGGCGGGATCTCGGCTCACTGCAACCTCCCCTTCTGGGTTCAAGCATTTCTCCCTCAGCCTCCCAAGTAGCTGGGATTACAGGCGCCTGCCACCATGCCTGGCTAATGTTTTGTATTTTAGTAGAGACGGGGTTTTGTCATGTTGGCCAGGGTGTTCGCAAACTCCCGGCCGCAGGTGATCCATCCGCCTCAGCGTCTCAAAGTGCTGGGATTACAGATGTGAGCCACTGAGCCCGATCAAGCACAAACTTTTTAATGCACCACAAATCACCATGAAGTTCTAGTTGGGGATTTGACCATCTTTGCCAGAAGTACCAGAGGCGACACCGTCATTAATCTGATAGCACAGATAGGACCAATTTTCTTAGTTCTTACCAGTCCTGGCTGAAAGGCTCAAGCCTTCCCCTTCCTGCTACTTGACAGAATTTCCTCATACAGCAGCAACTTCTTGGAAAGTGCGAGGAAAGGAGAAAGGGAGATACTGGAAAGAAAGCTGGAGAATGACCTGCAGACAATACCACGCCCTCTGTCTCCTGTCTTCCCTTTTCCTTCCATAAACCTTGGAGTTGCTGACCTCTGCAGTAATTGTTAGAGTCTTTATATATAGTAGAGATTAAAAACTCAATCCTTATATTTTGTATTTCTATCCGTATAATTTATTTGATATAATAATTGTTTAGTGTCAGTTTAAAAACAAGTAGTCAAACCTCATTACTCCTGAATTTCTTTCTTTCTTTTTTTTTTTCTTGAGAGGTAGTCTTGCCCTGTCACCAGGCTGGAGTGCAGTGGCGTGATCTTGGCTCACTGCAACTTCTGCCTCCCGGGTTCAAGCGATTCTCCTGCCTCAGCCTCCCGAGTAGCTGGGACTATAGGTGCCGCCACCATGCCTGGCTAATTTTTTATATTTTTAGTAGAGACAGGGTTTCACTGTGTTAGCCAGGATGGTCTCCATCTCCTGACCTCGTGATCCACCCGCCTCAGCCTCCCAAAGTGCTGGCATTACAGGCGTGAGCCACCCGGCCTGCTTCTGAATTTCTATAAGAACTGTTGAAAACTGAATGCATGTCTTATCTGTAAGGGATAGGACTACAGACTTCAAAGTTTAGGTAAAAGCTGAAAACACTCTGATGTAGAATTAGAACATTTTGAATTCTGTTCCAATTAATGTATTTAGATGTTAACTATTAGTAAGCATGTTATAGGATTAGATTAAAAATAAATTGTTAATAACTTTTGGTAGGTATTATGTATGGTGAATTTAAGTGGCCCAACAGAGTTTTTTATTATCTTTTGAAAATTACAATTTCAGCTTTATTAGTGATGGAGCATTTGAAAAGTGGCTTGGGTGTACGGCAACAATCGGCTGCCGCAGAATTTGGCAACAAATACAAACCTCATTCAGTTTCATGGGAATGCTGGACAAGTACACCTGCAGGCTTTCCCCGAGGGGCAGAGTGTACCTCTTTCAAACTTAAGTCATGGAGGAGTTGTACCCCCTCCCCCTCAAAAGACTCTGAAGGGATTGAGGCATATGTGTTCTGCCTCTTCTCTTATACTCTAGTAACAGTCAGTCTTAATAATAACAGTCTTTTAGATCACCAGTGCATGGTTGGGACAGTTGTCTGTCTGCTATGGTGGTGGGGGGCAAGTTTAGCACATTAGAAGGTATTTTTGAAATCCAGCAAGGCCTATTAGAAAATCAGTAATATTCCTAGCTAGAAGCAACTGACCTTATAAAATAATGTTTTTAGAAAAATGGTTCTGAAACAAGCCTAGAGTGGTAATTTACAGAGCTAGTCCAAAAAGACTTTCTTCTCCGAGATGAGCAGAATACTTAGCAAAAGTAGTAAGGAACCGAGGCATTTTTTTGAATTTTAAAATATATAACATAAAATAAATAATAACGTAATAAATCAGGTTTACTCTAAATATATTCTGGACTCAAACTGCTAAAGTACTATTTATCTCCAAGATGTAGAACCAGTTAACTTAGTTTAATAGTTTCTCGTATTGCCAGAACCTAAGCCATGTAAAACGATAAACTAAAACATTAAAATACCTACCAAATGAGGGAATGAAAAAGATTCATCAGGCCGGGCGCAGTGACTCACGCCTGTAATCCCAGCACTTTGGGAGATCGAGGCAGGTGGATCATGCGAGGTCGGGAGTTCAAGACTAGCCTGGCCAACATGGTGAAACCCAGTCTCTACTAAAATTACAAAAATCAACTGGGCGTGGTGGCACGTGCCTGTAATCCCAGCTACTTAGGAGGCTGAGGCAGGAGAATCACTTGAACCCAGGAGGCAGAGGTTTCAGTGAGCCGAGAATGCCCCACTGCAGTCCAGCCTTGGTGACAGAGTGAGACTCGGTCTCAAAAAAAAAAAAAAAAAAATTGAGAGTAACTGCCAGAGACTCCCTGAAATGAAATGGTTAGTTATGATTGCCTTGCTCTGTCACCCAGGCTGGAGTGCAGTAGTGTGATCACCACTCGCTGTAGCCTTGACCTCCCGAGCTTAAGCGATCCTCTCATATCAGCCTCCCCAGTAGCTGGGATTACATGCACACGCTAGCATGCCCAGCTAAGTTTTTCTGTTTTCTGTAGAGACAGAGCCTCACTCTGTTGCCTGGGCTGGTCTCAAACTCCTGGGCTCAAGTGATCTGCTCATCTTGGCCTCCCAAAGTGCTGGGACTACAGTCATGAGCCACTATGCCCAGCCTCTTTGACATTTTAACCATATGGTATATATTGCTTTTATTAAAAATTTAAAAACAAAATAAAATTCTAATCTAGCAGGTATAGCGAAAAACAATGACAACAAAAAACAACAGCATAATAAAAGGTGCTTCCAGCTATTGTAGAGGCATATTCCACTCATTAAATTGCAAAAAGGGCTGCCTGTCACTTTTCTGTTTTTTTTTTTTTTTTCTCTCTCACAAGATCAGAAGCCTCTGATTATCATAATTACATAGGACACTTTCTGTATGGGGACTAGATAGGTGGATTTGTACGAGTGTGGTGTGGATGTTTTTCTGAGGCCCCTTGTGGCTTGTGCTGGAGTGTTGCCTATTTAACCTTTGGTTTTTATTCTTCCTTTTTGTTTTTTTTTCAACTTAAAGAACATCTGGAATCATTGAAAAATTAAAATCAAATATTTTGGTTGAATGCTTACATGCTTTTAATAGACTTATTCAGAGCATAATACATCACAAGTAACACCTGCTTTAGGTTTTTGTTCCCCAAGATTGGACTGATTGTCCTTCACTTTCTATATTTGAGTTGTGCTTCCTGCTAATTAGCTTTTAAAAGCCACTGAGATTAGGAGCCAGATTTGGTACCTGCATAGTTTTTAGCCTAGTTAACTTAAGAAGTAGTCTTTCTACATTTTTATAAAACTTCTTTCTATGCAAATGTAATGATCTATTTATAGATAAGATATAAAGTGTTTTAATCTTACTCAGGGGATCCCTGATGAGCCCAAAATGAAATCCAAGTGGAACAGTAAGCAGAGCACCAGTGCATAATTGCTATGCTAGTTGAAGTTTTAATCCTCTCATAAAATATTTATCTATGCTTTATATCACATTAATTTTTAGAGCTTCTTCATTGGAAAGTTTGTTACCTTGCTTACATGGTTGAAATTAAAGATGACAGGTACATGCAGCCTTATTTTAAAATATGGGGTCAGGCATGGTGGCTCACGCCTGTAATCCCAGCACTTTGGGAGGCCAAGGATGGGGAATCAGTTGAGGCCAGGATTTTGAGACCAGGCTGGGCAACATGGCAAGACCCTGTTTCTACAAAAAAACAGAAATAGCTGGGAGTAGTGGCATGTGCCTGTAGTCCCAGCGACTTAGGAGGCTTAGGCAGGAGGATCACTTGAGCCCAGGAGTTTGAGGCTGCAGTGAACCATGATCACACAACCGCATTTCAGCCTGGGGGACAGCAGGACCCCATCTCTAAAAAAAAAAAAAAATTAAAATTAAAAAAATTAACACATCTTTTAAAATTGGTCAAACTGCTTTTAAAAAGCTTTATTTTGGAATAATTTTAAAATTACAGAAAAGTTGGAAGAATAGTACAGAGAACTCTTACGTGCCTTTTATCTAAGTACAACGGATTTTAACATTTGCTCTATTGGCTTTATCACATTTCTTTATTCCTCTCTATACACACCACCCCCCCGACACACAGCACACATACATAAGTATTATTTATTTTTCTCAACTGTTTGAGAGTAGGCTGTATACCTAATATCTCTTTACCATTTTAGTGTACATTTCCTAAGAACAAGGATATTCTCTTATATAACCATTCTACACTTAGTCAAATCCAAAATATTTAATTTTCACACAATACTTTTGCTCTCTAGTTCATTTTTTCCAATTTTGTCGATGTTGCAATAATGTCCTTTGTTGCATTTTTTTACTTTAGCCTAAGATCCAGTGCAGGATATTTGTGTGTGTATGTGTATATATGCACATACATATGCACTATGTATATATACACATACATATGCACTGTATGTGTACACATACATACGTACTGTATATATATAATTATTATTTTTTTTTGAGACAGACTCTTGCTGTGTCTCCTAGGCTGGAATGCAGTGATGTGATCTCGGCTCACTGCAACCTCCACCTTCCATGTTCAAGCGATTCTCCTGCCTCGGTCTCCTGAGTAGCTGGGATTACACGTGTGTGCCACCATGCCTAGCTAATTATTTTTTGTATTTTTAGTAGAGACAGGGTTTTGCCATGATGGCCAGGCTAGTCTCGAACTCCTGACCTCAGGTGATCCTCATGCCTCGACCTCCCAAAGTGCTGGGATTACAGGTGTGAGCCACTGTGCCCGGCTGGATTATATATTGTTAATACATGTAGTTGTCATGTCTCTTTAGTCTCCATTAATCTGGAGTAGTTCCTCAGCCTTTTCTCATCTTTTATGGTATTAATATTTTTGAAGAATGCAAGCCAGTTATTTTATAGAATAAAAAAACCAAAATTAGGTTTGTCTGATGTTTCCTCATGATTAGACTTGAATTTTTCAACCCCAGCGAGAGTATTACGTAAGACATTATTTCTGTAGTGTAGGTGTGATACTGTGTCGTCCTCAGGATATCACACCAGGAAGCACACAATGTCCATCTGCTCCTGGTTGGTGAAGTTTTAATCACCTGGTTAAGATACAGCCTGGGGGGTGGGTAGTCACTATTTTTCCCCTTGTAACTAATGAGCCAGTCTGTGGGGAGGCACTTTGAGACCATGAAAATGTCTATTCCTCATCATTTTTTTTTCCTTCATAGAGTTAACATCTATTCTTGATTGGTTCTCACCTGAATCATTATTTATGGTTCCCTCCACATTTATGTCTTTATTTTCTTCTAAGGAGGAGCCTTACCTTCTCCTCTATTTATTTAGGTATCTGTTTATTGTTAGTATGGACTAATGGGTTCCTATTTGTTCCATTGGTTACAATTTATTATTGTTCTTATTTATTTTGATGCTGAAATTGTCACTGCTTTGACTCATGGGAGCCCCTGTAAGCTGGCTCCTGTATTTGATCTACCTCCATAATTTTTTGGAACAGTTTCTTACTCTCTGGAATGACAAAATGTTCCAGTCCGACAAAAACGTTCCAGGCTTATGTTGTACTTTGCCTTCTCAGCCTGGTTTCAGCCATTTAAAAAATCGCTTTAGCTTCGGTTGACATATTAACACCATGCCTTACTACTAGGTAGTAAGATTTATAATAATTTTGGGCCTTTTTCGGCCAAGGCAAATTGTGGAATGGAAGAAGACCTAGAATGAAGAAGTAGTTGGTGAGACCTCCCCTGTTTGGGAGGTGTGTTAGATAGATGAGAGTGATCATGGAAAGCAGGTTGCTAACAGCAGAGAGGCCTCTCCAGGGAGTGGCCAAGGAGATTGGCCAAATATGGCAACTCTTAGTTCTTCATGAAATGTGCATGTCATGCTGGGGATCCAGAAGTTCTCTTTTGCTCTAGTGATGGAATGTGGAGGTACTGAATGGGCCAGTGGGTAGGCAGTAGCCTGGGGTTAGTGTGAAAATCCTACCATGTACAGAGGCTTAATGACTGAAGGGTCAGCCTTGCTGGCCAGGCTGCAGCCTCCAACTCCTCAACTTAGGTGATCCTTCTGCCTTAGCCTCCCAAGTGGCTAAGACTCCCAGCATGTACCACCATGCCCGGCTAATTTTTAAAGTTTTTCCAGAGGTAATGTCTTGCTTTGTTGTCCAGTCTGGTCTCAAACTCCTGACCCCAAGCAACCCTTCCACCTCAGCCTCCCAAAATGTTGAATTACAGACATGGCCACCACACCCAGCCCTGTTAATTTTTAAAAATTATTATTATTGTTATTAATTTTTTTCCTTTTTTTGGAGACAGAGTCTTACTCTGTCACCCAGGCTGGAGTGTAGTGGTGTGATCTTGGCTCACTGCAACCTCTGTCTCCTGGGTTCAAGTGATTCTCTTGCCTCAGCCTCTCGAGTAGCTGGGATTACAGGCATGTGCCACCATGCCTGGCTAATTTTTGTATATTTTGTAGAGATGGGGTTTCACCATGTTGCCCAGGCTGGTCTTGAACTCCTGGGCCCAAGTGATTTGCCCGCCTCAACCTCCCAAAGTGCTGGGATTACAGACGTGAGCCACCGCGTCTGAACTGTAAATTTTTTTAAAAAGGCATATTGAATTTTGTCAAATGCCTTTTTCTGCATCTGTAGAAATTATCATATATTTTTTGTGTTTCATTCTGTTAATGTGATGTATCATGTTTATTGATTTACTTATGTTAAATCATCTTTGCATCCCTGAGATGAATCCTCCTCCATCATGGTGAATGATCTTTTTTCTTTTTTTCTTCTTTTTCTTTTTTTTTAGACAGAGTCTTGCTCTGTTGCCCAGGCTGGAGTGCAGTGGTGGAATCATGGCTCACTGCAACTTCCACCTCCTGGGCTGAAGTGATCCTCCCAACCCAGCCTGCTGAGTAGTTGGGACCACAGGCATGTGCCACCACGCCCGCCTAATTTTTGTAATTTTAGTAGAGACGGGGTTTCACCATGTTGCCCAGGCTGGTCGTGAACTCAAGCGATCTGCCCACCTTATTCTCTGCAAGTACTGGTGAATGATCTTTTTGATGCACTGTTGAATTTGGTTTACAAATATTCTGTTGAGGATTTTTGCCTCTATGTTATTCAGGGATATTGGTCTGTAATTTTCTTCTTTTTGTTGTGTCTGTCTGGTTTTGCTATCAGAGTGATGCTGGCTTTGTTGAATGAGTTTGGAAGTATTCCTTCCTCTTCCATTTTTTGGACTAGTTCGACAATAATTAGTACTAGTTCTTTAATTGTTTTTTAGAGTTCAGCAGTGAAGCTGTCAGGTCCTGGGCTTTGCTTTGAGGGGGAGACTTTTATCTTGGTTTGTATGTGCTAGGAATTTATCTCTTTTTTCTAGGTTATTGAGCTCGTTGACCTATAGTTGTTCATAATATTATGATCCTTTGTATTTCCATTGTAATATCTCCTTTTTCATCTCTGATTTTATTTATTCGAGTCTTCCCTCTTTTTTTCTTAGTCTAGCTAAAGGTTTGTCAATTTTATGTTTTTTAAAAAACCAGCTCTTTGTTTCATTGATCTTTTGTATTGTTTTTCTAGCCTCCATTTCATTTATTTCTGCTCTTATATTTTTATTATTTCCCTTATATTTATGTTGGGTAGTTCAAGCAAAACAGGTAGCATCCTAAAGTATGTGAAATCTAATTCTGTCAAATGATGTGTCTCTCCTGTCCTAAGTAATAGAGTGACAGCAACTTGCCATTGTTTTATTGATAAGTGTCTTTATTTTTTTTATTTTTATTTTTTATTTTTATTTATTTATTTTTTTTGAGACGGAGTCTCGCTCTGTCGCCCAGGCTGGAGTGCAGTGGCCGGATCTCAGCTCACTGCAAGCTCCGCCTCCCGGGTTTACGCCATTCTCCTGCCTCAGCCTCCCGAGTAGCTGGGACTACAGGCGCCGGCCACCGCGCCCGGCTAGTTTTTTGTATTTTTTAGTAGAGACGGGGTTTCACCGCGTTAGCCAGGATGGTCTCGATCTCCTGACCTCGTGATCCGCCCGTCTCGGCCTCCCAAAGTGCTGGGATTACAGGCTTGAGCCACCGCGCCCGGCCTTTATTTTATTTTTAAATTTTATTTATTTATTTATTTTGAGATGGATCTCTCGCCCAAGGCTGGAGTGCAGTGATGTGATTTCAGCTCACTCCAACTTCCACCTCCTGGGTTCAAGTGATTCTCCTACCTCAGCCTCCTAAGTAGCTGGGATTACAGGCACATGCCCCCATACCTGGCTAATTTTTTTGTATTTTTGCTAGAGATGAGGTTTTGCCATGATGGTCAGACTGATCTCAAACTCCTGACCTCAAGTGATCCACCTGCCTCGGCTTCCCAAAGTGCTGGGATTACAGGCGTGAGCCACTGCGCCCAGCCTTTTTTTTTCATTTTTAAAAAATGATTATTATTTTTGAGACAGGGCCTCACTCTGTTGCCCAGGCTGGAGTGCAGTGGCATGATCGTGGCTCATTGGAGCCTTGATTTCCTGGGCTCAAGTGATCCTCCCCCATCAGCCTCCTGAGTAGCTGGGGCTATAGGCATGTGCCACCATGCCCAGCTAATTTTTATTTAAAACATTTTTATTTTAGGTTCAGGGGTACGTGTGCAGGTTTTTTATATAGGTAAACTCATGTCATGTGGGTTTGTTTTATAGACTATTTTGTCACCCACATATTAAGTCTAGTATCCAATAGTTATTTTTTCTGATCCTCTCCCTCCTCCCAACTTCCACCCTCAAGGAGGCCCCAGTGTCTCTTGTTCCTCTTTATGTGTCCATGTATTTTCATCATTTTTTCCCCTTTTAAGCAAGCACCTGCAGTATTTGGTTTTCTGTTCCTGTGTTAGTTTGCTAAGGATGGCCTCCAACTCCATCCATGTTCCTGCAGAGGACATGATTTTGTTCTTTTTATGTCTGCATAGTATCCCATAGTGTATATGTCCCACATTTTCTTTATGCATTCTACTATTGATGGGCATTTAGGTCTTTGCTATTGTGAATAGTGCTGCAGTGAACATACACGTGCATGTGTCTTTAGGTTAGAATGATTTATATTCTCTTGGGCATATACCAAGTAATGGGATTGCTGGGTCGAATGGTAGTTATGTTTTTAGGTCTTTGAGGAATCACCACACTGTTTTCCACAATGGTTGAACTAGTTTACATTCCCACCAACAGTGTATAAGTGGCTGGGTGCAGTGGCTCACGCCTCTAATCCCAGCACTTTGGGAGGCCAAGGCAGGTGGATCACAGGAGGCCAGGTATTTGAGACCAACCTGGCTAACGTGGCAAAACCCCATCTCTACCAAAAATACAAAAATTAGCTGGGTGTTGTGGTGCTCGCCTGTAATCCCAGCTACTCAGTAGGCAGAGGCATGAGAATTGCCTAAACCCAGGAGGCAAGGTTGCAGTGAGCTGAGATTGTGCCACTGCACTCCAGCTTGGGCAACAGAGTGAGACTCTGTCTCAAAAAAATGAAAAACAAAAAACAAGTGTTTCAGTCTTCTCTCCACAACCTTGCCAGCATCTGTTTTTTATTTTTTATCTTTTTAATAATCCAGATGATTTTTAATTTTTTTGTAGACATACGGTCTCACTATGTTCCCCAGGCTGGTGCTAGTCTGGTATTCCTGGGCACAAGCAGTTCCTGCCTCAGCCTCCCAAAGCGTTGGGATTACAGGCATGAGCCATCGTGCCCAGCCCTGATAGGTGTTCTTTAATACTTCTTCTGAACTTTTGAACTTCCTTTATTAATTTATGTTAGTTATCAGCATTGATTCCTGCATCATCGAGGAGTTATTAGTGGTGTATCTGGCACAGTTTTAGAAGTAGATGCTGCTATGTTTTGTTCATTTACAGAGTGATGGTGGCTCATAGTTACTCCTACAAGTGCATTATTACTGATTTGTGAATTAGTTTATTTTTCCTGAAACAATTCAAGTCTTTTGAAAGAGAATCCGAATTATTTTGTAGAATACTATCTCCTGCCATATCCATTGGGTTTGATGAAACAGATTTTGACAAAACATCAGTTGGTGTTTAGGCATTTTTCTGTCTTTTCTTAATTACCATCTTGAAGGATAGTAGCATCTGGAAAACAAAAAAAGAGGTTTAGCTGAGATGCTTTTGTTTGATTTATATTTTATCCCTGCAGTTTGTATTCCTCATTTTCAAGGAATTTCTTTGTTTCTTTTTTTCTTGTCAAGTGAAGCAGTGGGAGTGGTGAAGAAACAAATAAATCCATAGCTGGTTGTGATCAATTAATTGTAAACACAAGGAATTTATTTCTTAAAGCAAGAAGTTATATTAAATGACAATCTCAAGTTTCCCAAGTCAAGTTAAAATCAGATTATATGACAAAACCCTCTTCTTTCTTTGCTTTAACATAGAGAACAAAGGAAGATGCTAGTACTAATAAATAAGCATTAACAGATCCATGGGGGGAAGAAAGACTACACAGGACCAGTTGTACTTTAGTGGCTAACAATTCAATGATAAGTCCAGACTAATCTTAACACGGTGAGCCAGAAAACTGAGAATTTCGAGGATGCTGTGTGGCTCCAAGACTGCTTCCTCAACCACTGTCCTACAGACACACAAGTTTACGTAGACATCACCTTGGAGAGGAGGGGCTAAACCCTTCACATGGGTCCTGCATCCTGTATATTTTGGCCTTCTTGGAAACTTATGCTATTGAATATTTTCTCTCTTTCTTGTATACCTTTTTTTGGAGACAGGGTCTGTCTCTGTCACCCAGGCTGGAGTGCAGTGGAGCGGTCATGGCTCACTGCAACCTCTGCCTCCTGGACTGAAGTGAGCCTCCCACCTCAGCCTCCTGAGTAGCTGGGATCACAGGCACATGCCACCACTCCTGGCTAATTTTTTTAATTTTTAGTAGAGATGTGGTTTTGCCATGTTCCCTAGGTTGGTCTTGAACTCCTGAGCTCAAGTGATTCGCCCACCTTGGCCTCCCAAAGTGCTGGGTCTACAGGAGTGAGCCTGCACCAGGCCTTTTCTTGTGTATCTTTAAACCTTTTTCTCCCTCTTTGGACACATTCCCATCAGCTCTTAAACATGCTATATTGTCTTTCCTCAAAAAGAAAACAAAGAGCACCCTCTCTGTTTTCCTTACACTTCTTAAGGCTACTGTACCATCTCTTCTTCATAACCAACTTTCTCAAAAGCTTTGTTTATAATCAAAGACTCCAGCTTCCTTTGCAGGCTCATCCTGTCCTGGCATCTAAAGTTTAGATTTTAGGCCTGTTTCTGGGCCATCTTTTCGGTCCATGTGCCTTCTCTATTGTCATACAGAGTTGCAGTTACTTATATAATTGTTATTCTTGAAGTTATATTTCAGTCTAAACAGATCTTTAATTCTACACTCTTTTTATTTTTATTATTTTTCCTTTTTTTTGAGATGGGGTCTTGCTCTATCTCCCAGGCTGGAGTGCAGTGGCCGCAATCTCGGCTCACTGCCAACTGTGCCTCCCGGGTTCACGCCATTCTGCTTCAGCCTCCCAAAGTAGCTGGTCTACAGGCGCCTGCCACAACACCTGGCAAATTTTTATTTTTTAATTTTTTTAATTTTTAGTAGAGACGGGGTTTCACTGTGTTAGCCAGGATGGTCTCGATCTCCTGACCTCGTGATCTGCCAGCCTTGGCCTCCCAAAGTACTGGGATTATAGGCGTAAGCCACCGCGCCCGGCCCCACACTCTTGTATTTAACTGTCTAGTTGATATTTCAATTTGGATATCTCAAAGGAGCTGGAAATTCAACATGTTTAAAACAGTATTCTCAATCTTCATTCTTAAATTTGCTTCTCTCCCACCTTCCTTATTTCAGTAATTGGTACCACTGTTTTGTCCTTGTGACATCCTCTCTCCCTCTCTCTGACCTGTTAGGGAGATAATTGCAATCCTGTTGATTTCAGCAGTAGAATGTTTCTCAAATATACATATATCCCTGTATCTCTGCTGTCATCATCCTAGTTGAAACCATCATACCATAACCTCTTGCCTAAATTTCTATCTTAGTCTCCTGATTCATCACCACCTGATATTCATTCTTGTTCCCCTCCTACCCTCCTAGCTACTGTTCTTGGTTCAGGGCTTCAGATTGTTACCATGCCTACGCGTCCCTCCCTGCCTCATCTTGAACCACTCCTTGACTTTTTCCTTTTCTCAGCTCTCATTGCAGTCATTCAGCAAGTTCATTTCATTTTCCTTCCTATATTACCAAGTTTTTCTTGTATTCTCCTTTCCATGCCTACTACACAGTTCAGGCCCCCCATTTCTCACTTGGATGTCATCCCTGCCACAGACTCTTAAATGTGATTTTGCTATCCCCTACCGTTTTTTTTTCTTTTTTCTACTCAATCAAAGTGTATTTTGTTGCTTTGTTTACCAGCAAATTGTACAGCATGTATCTCATTTTGACCTAAAATGTTTCTTAATGCTCATTTCTTATTTACTAATTTGTTTTTTGTTAGCTCATAGAGTGAGCTACCAAAGATTTCTCTGAACCCGGATTTCTTGCAACATAAAATCCAAAATCCTTAGTGTGTTTGTGTAGCTCTCCAGTTCTGACCCTTCTCTCAGCTCCAGGCTGAGTTTGTTTCAGCTATACCAGATGGCCTGAAGATGATTCTCCTGCCCTCCAAGCCTCTGGGTCAAGGGACGCGCCCAAAGATGGGGTGGTCTGAGATGCAGTTTTGTGGGTGATGGGGTCTGTGTACAATTCCCATTGCTTCCATTGCTCAGGTGTACAATTCCCAGTGGACACGGTAGCACAGACGGGTCCCTATGACTTGAGGCCAGGCCCCCATGGGGTTGTGGGAGACGCAGGTCCAAGGATGGGGGTACCACTCATCACTGTGGAGCACAGTTCTCTAGGCCTCTAGGCATGGGGTCCTGCAGCATCTGCGGGAGAATTCACTATACCCAGCAGGCTCCGCGGGAGGAGGCGCTGAACCCGGCAGGCTCCGCAGGCTCCGCAGGAGGAGGCGCTGTACCCGGCAGGCTCCGCGGGAGGAGGCGCTGTACCCGGCAGGCTCCGCGGGAGGAGGCGCTGTACCCAGCAGGCTCCGCGGGAGGAGGCGCTGTACCCACCAGGCTCCGCGGGAGGAGGCGCTGTACCCGGCAGGCGAATTCTTCTTGCCATACCTGTACTCACAATGCTAGGCTTTCCACATCTCCACTCAGGTAAAGGTGTTCAGAAACCAAACCTTTACCTGGATACCTCCTACCCTTTGTTTTAGATTTCACCTCTTTTGTGGAAGCCTTCCTTGCCGTCCCTACCACACCAGACTGGATTAGGTACCCTACTCTGTGTTGCACTTTGAAAATTAAATTACATTTAGGTTTATATGTTTGTTCGTTTTCTAAACTGTGAGTGCCTTCATCTTTATGTCTCTAGAATTAGGCAGACAATCAATTAATTTAGAATAAATGAGAATGAATACGTGAACACAGGTATGCCAGAAGTGTGTGGCGCTGCGAAAACCAACTAATAGTGGTACTTTTCCTGTGTCTGAGAAAAAAAAGTTTGCGAATACATTTTCTCAATTTCAATTTTTTTTTTTTTGAGACGGAGTCTCATTCTGTTGCCCAGGCTGGAGTGCAGTGGCGCGATCTCAGCTCACTGCAAGCTCTGCCTCCCGGGTTCATGCCATTCTTCTGCCTCAGCCCCCTCAATTTTAATTTTTTTCATATTTTTTCTTAGCCTTTAGTTACCTAATTCTGTCTAGCAGAACAAATAGGTAGCAAGTGTATGCTTTTGAAAACACATGGAAATAGATTGTTGTGCTTTACATGATTTTTTTTCTACAGAAACATGTTTATGATGTGATTATTTTTGGCACTAAAATTGTTCTAAGTTTTTATTATGGATTTTAATATATTTAACATGTATATAATTTGGAAGTATTTTATGGCTTTCCATATTATATGTAGTGTTCTGCATAATACCTGGAGCTACATGTACTAGGTGTTTAGGAAATATTCTTGTTGACTAATTTCCACTAATTTCAGATAATTTCCACTATCTGATAAAGATGGACAGCCTTTAAACTAGAAAATAAACATGCTTGAATTAATTTTCCTTGAAACAAAATCAGATTCTTAATACAAGAAACCCTAGAAGATGCCCAATGCTTATTTGATGTATTCCTACATTCTCTTTAACTTACCTTTTTCAGAAGTTACCCTAAACAATTTAGAGTCATTGTATGCCTTTAACAATATTTGAGCACAGCTGTCTTCTGCCTCATGGTCTTTTCTTAGGCTAACTTGTCATGGCTTGTAGCCTTGTAGCTGATAGATGCTCTTATGATGATTGGGGTTTATTTTAGCCCAGACAGCATTCATTGTAAGTGTGGTAGGAATGTAATAAATTTGTACTTAGCTAATTAGGAGTTTATAAGAATTCCGACATGCTGATTTGAAGTTTCTTTGTAATGTTCAAAGCAAAGAGAAAAGGATTTGTTTCGCTAATTAAAACTATAAACAAGATGGAATGTTTAATCTACTTGAGGCAAACCAACAACTGTTTTCAAGTACTTATAAAATCACCGTAAACTAGGAATACACCACTTGAAATTATTTTTTATTAAAGCACTAAAGGATTTTCTAAGGCACAGCTTTTGACTGATTGCTTCCTTGGCATTTGTTCACATTATTAGGAAATAGGGACCTATTGGTATTTTTCAAATTATTTCTTCATGACCCACAGTGAGATATATATACTATATTGCTATTCAGTAAAAACACACATGTAACTGAAACAAAAGCTGTAGAAAATAATATTTAATTTCTTGTGATGCAGTATTTTAATTTTCTTATATTTCAAATATTAAAAAGTTCCTCTCAGGACCACTAAATTGATTTTACTCATCGATCAAGATCCATAGTTTGAAAAAACTGCACTAGACTGTGCTTGAGTGCAGAGACCATGACATATTCATCTTTCTGTTACTGTGCTAGAGCAGATGCTCAGTAGATATTAATTGAATAAACTGGTAATTAAGAAGAGGAGTAAGAAGTGAAATCAGAGTTGTAAAAGGAATAGATGTTTTTGACAATGAAGTTCTTGGATATAATAAAGGCAGTGGAGGTAAAGCACTCTGGTACTTATGCTTGGTATGAAATTTTTTTGTTTGCAGGAAATAGAAACCAGTGTTAGCTGAAGCAAAGAAGAATATATTAAAAGGATTCAGGGTGTGTCACAGAAATCGAGGGTAGGGGTGTGTCTTCTGATTTGGGAAGGGTATGAAACTGGAAACTGGAACGCTTTGAGGAGCCTAAGCGTGTTGTGGTTTTTCATCCCTGCTTTTCTCTTTGTGGCTTTTTTTTTTTTTTTGGCTGCAGAATGGTTTCCTCTGCAGCCAAACGACAGAAGAATCATCAGTCCACGTGACAGTTTATTTCCAAAGCTCCTGATTGTTTTACATTTTGATTCCAGGCGTTAATACTGTATGTGACTTATAGGTGGGAGAATAAATTAGTCTTTTGATATTTACTGTATGCCATGAGTTAGTAGTTTCAAGTCACTGGTTTTAGATGAGATATCTGTATTAGTCTGTTCTCATACTGCTATAAAAAACTACCCGAGACTGGGTAATTTATGAAGAAAAGAAGTTTAATTTACTCACAGTTCCGCAGGCTGTACAGGAAGCATGGCTGGGAGGTCTCAGGAAACTGGAAGCGAAGGAGAAGGGAAAGTCTTAAGGGGGAAGTGATCTCGCGAGAACTCCATCATGAGACCAGCAGAGCAAGAGAGAGTGAAGGGGGACGTGCCAAACACTTTCAAATAACACGATCTCGCGAGAACTCTACAGGACAACAGAGCAGGAGAGAGTGAAGGGGAACGTCCTACACAGTTTCAAATAATAAAATCTCGTGAGAACTCCTATCACGAGAACAGCAGAGTAGGAGAGAGTGAAGGGGGACGTGCCAAACACTTTCAAATAACAAGATCTCGCGAGAACTATACAAGACAACAGAGAGGAGAGAGTGAAGGGAAACGTCCTACACAGTTTCAAATAACAAAATCTGTGAGAACTCTTATTACGAGAGAACAGCAGAGTAGGAGAGAGTGAAGGGGAATGGCCTACCCGCTTTCAAACAACAAGATCTTGCGAGAACTCTATCAGGAGAGCAGCATGGGGGAAGTCTGCCCCCATGATTCAGTCGCCGCCATGATTTAGTCACCCCCAATCAGGCCCCTCTTTCAACACACAGGGATTACAATTGGATGTGAGATTTGGGTGGGGACACAGAACTAAACCATATCAACATCCTATTCAGTATTTCCAGTGGCTTTGTTTTGCCTACTGGGTCAGATGAACACATAGAATGTAGGCGTGTATGTTATAATCATTACTTGCGAAAGTGTTAATTCAGCACACTTTCACGTGTTCCTGGCACTAGGTTAGGCTTCAGAATAGTTACAAAGATGGATATAATGCACTATATATATATATATATATTTTTTTGGAGACAGAGTCTTGCTCTGTTGCCCAGGCTGGAGTGTTGTGGCGCGATCTCGGCTCACTGCAAGCTCCGTCTCCTGGGTTCACGCCATTCTCCTGCCTCAGCCTCCCGAGCAGCTGGGACTACAGGCGCCCGCCACCTCGCCCGGCTAATTGCACTATATTTAGAATGATTTTTTCTGGCGGGCTCGGTGGCTCATGCCTGTAATCCCAGCACTTTGGGAGGCTGAGGTGGGCAGATCACAAGGTCAGGAGATTGAGACCATCCTGGCTAACAGTGAAACCCCGTCTCTACTAAAAATACAAAAAAAAAAAAGAAAAACAAAAAAAAAAGAAAAAAGAAAAAAAAATTAGGCGGGCGTGGTGGCGGGTGCCTGTAGTCCCAGCTACTTGGGAGGCTGAGGCAGGAGAATGGTGTGAACCTAGGAGGCAGAGCCTGCAGTGAGCCGAGATCGCGCCACTGCACTCCAGCCTGGGCAACAGAGCGAGACTCTGTCTCAAAAAAAAAAAAAAAAAAAAAAGAGAATGACTTTTCTACTTGAAGGTTATGGCCTTGTTCCCATGCATGGATGAGCTATGTTGATTATATTAGTTCAATATTAGTTTTTCCAACTCTGCTTGTTTTGTTTCTGTTTTTCAGTTTTTCCAACTCTGCTTGTTTTGTTTCTCACTTTTACCTCTGTTTTTCTCATCTGAGATGGAAGACCTGAATACTTTGCGTTTTGACCTTTCTTCACTTTTTTGGCTATTTATATTTTACATCTGGGCTCAGTCATTATTTTAATATCTGTCCTTGTAGCTTGACCCTGGGTGGCCACAGCTGTGACCTGCCATCAGGGAAGTCTTTATTAGGCATAACGTGGAGTCCTGAGCCCCTCTTGGACCCAAATCAGAAAAACAGGAAAGCTGGATCAGAAAATAAAGCTTGCTATCTTCAGGAAATGAACAGACAGATGCAGGTGATAAAATCACCTGTGTTTCTAATATAACATTATAACTGTCATAACTCTAGTTTGAACAAAATACTATAGGAATGTTTATGCCAGTGACTGTCACATAGTAGGGCCTCCAGAAAAGTTTTGGGAAGAGTCAGTAGTGAATGGGGATGTCCATTTATTCTGGTGTAGTTACAAACAGCCTTACTAAAGAGGTAGCATTTGAGCTGATTTCTGCAGGATCTGTACATTTTGGATAGTAGGTAGGCAGTGGATTGGGTGCTTTTGCTGTATGCACAGCTTGTATAAAAGCACTAAGTTGTGAACAGATGGAGAACATTGATTGTGAATGTAGTATTGATTATGTGGGAGAATGGTTGGAGGTATTGGTTGCAGCCAAGTTGAGAAAGGCTGTATAGGCCATGGTAGAGAATTTGGACCTTCTTTTCTTTTTCATTTTCTTTCTTTCCTTTCTTTTTTTTTTTTTTTTTGAGGCAGAGTCTCGCTCTGTTGCCCAGGCTGGAGTGCAGTGGCATGATTTTGGCTCACTGCAACCTCCGCATCCCAGGTTCAAGCAATTCTCCTGCCTCAGCCTCCTGAGTAGCTGGGATTACAGGTGCCTGCAATCATGGCTGGCTAATTTTTGTAGTTTTGGTAGAAATGGGGTTTCACCATGTTGGCCAGGCTGGTCTCAAACTCATGACCTCATGGACTTTATTTTCTAAGAGTCACCTGAGAGTTTCCAATAGAGGAGTGATGAGGGAGAAGATTTTTTGTTTTATTTTATGTTATTATTTTTTCTCTATTCTTGCCCTTGAACATTCACCTATCCAAAGTTTTATTCTTTTAAAAGATAACTCTGTGGTCAGTGTTAGCCTGAAGTGACCAGAGATGATCAGTATGGAAATGAATTAAGATGCTGTTTTAAAAGTCTATGCTCTGATGATAGTTTGTATTTCTGTGGGATTGGTGGTGATACCCCTTTATCATTTTTTATTGCATCTATTTGATTCTTCTCTCTTTTCTTCTTTATTAGTCTTGCTAGCAGTCTGTCAATTTTGTTGATCTTTTCAAAAAACCACCTCCTGGATTCACTGATTTTTTTGGAGTTTTTTGTGTCTATCTCCTTCAGTTCTGCTCTAATCTTAGTTATTTCTTAAGCCTTCTGCTAGCTTTTGAATGTGTTTGCTCTTGCTTCTCTAGTTCTTTTAATTGTGATGTTAGGGTGTCAATTTTAGATCTTTCCTGCTTTCTCTTGTGGGCATTTAGTGCTATACATTTCCCTTTACACACTGCTTTAAATGTGTCCCAGAGATTCTGGTATGTTGTGTCTTTGTTCTCATTGGTTTCAAAGAACATCTTTATTTCTGCCTTCATTTCGTTATGTACCCAGTAGCCATTCAGGAGCAGGTTGTTCAGTTTCCATGTAGTTGAGCGGTTTTGATTGAGTTTCTTAGTCCTGAGTTCTAGTTTGATTGCACTGTGGTCTGAGAGACAGTTTGTTATAATTTCTGTTCCTTTACATTTGCTGAGGAGTGCTTTACTTCCAACTATGTGGTCAATATTGGAATAAGTGTGATGTGGTGCTGATAAGAATGTATATTCTGTGGATTTGGGGTGGAGATTTCTGTAGATGTCTATTAGGTTCGCTTGGTGCAGAGCTGAGTTTAATTCCTGGATATCCTTCTTAACTTTCTGTCTCGTTGATCTGTCTAATGTTGACAGTGGGGTGTTAAAGTCTCCCATTATTACTGGGTGGGAGTCTACGTCTCTTTGTAGGTCTCTGAGGACTTATTTTATGAATCTGGGTGCTTCTGTATTGGGTGCATATATATTTAGGATAGTTAGCTCTTCTTGTTGAATTGATCCCTTTACCATTACGTAATGGCCTTCTTTGTCTCTTTTCATCTTTGTTGGTTTAAAATCTGTTTTATCAGAGACTAGGATTGCAACCCCTGCTTTTTTTTTGTTTTCCATTTGCTTGGTAGATCTTCCTCCATCCCTTTATTTTGAGCCTATATGTGTCTCTGCATGTGAGATGGGTCTCCTGAATACAGCACACTGATGGGTCTTGACTCTTTATCTAATTTGCCAGTCTGTGTCTTTTAATTGGAGCATTTAGCCCATTTACATTTAAGGTTAATATTGTTATGTGTGAATTTGATCCTGTCATTATGATGTTAGCTGGTTATTTTGCTCGTTAGTTGATACAGTTTCTTCCTAGCATTTGATGGTCTTTACAATTTGGCATGTTTTTGCAGTGGCTGGTACCGGTTGTTCCTTTCCATGTTTAGTGTTTCCTTCAGGAGCTCTCTTAGGGCAGGCCTGGTGGTAACAAAATCTGTCAGCATTTGCTTGTCTGTAAAGGATTTTATTTCTCCTTCACTTATGAACCTTAGTTTGGCTGGATATGAAATTCTGCGTTGAAAATTCTTTTCTTTAAGAATGATGAATATTGGCCCCCACTCTCTTCTGGCTTGTAGAGTTTCTGCCGAGAGATCCGAACTACCATCAGAGAATACTGTAAACAAGTCCAGGACCAGATTCACAGCCGAATTCTACCAGAGGTACGAGGAGGAGCTGGTACCATTCCTTCTGAAACTATTCCAGTCAATAGAAAAAGAGGGAATCCTCCCTAACTCATTTTATGAGACCAGTATCATCTTGATACCAAAGCGTGGCAGAGACACAACAAAAAAAGAGAATTTTAGACCAATATCCCTGATGAACATCGATGCAAAAATCCTCAATAAAATACTGGCAAACTGAATCCAGCAGCACATCAAAAAGCTTATCCATCATAATCAAGCGGGCTTCATCCCTGGGATACAAGGCTGGTTCAACAAATGTAAATTAATAAATGTAATCCAGCGTATAAACAGAACCTAAGACAAAAACTATGCGATAATCTCAATAGATGCAGAAAAGGCCTTTGACAAAATTCAGCAGCCCTTCGTGCTAAAAACTCTCAATAAATTAGTTATTGATGGGACGTATCTCAAAATAATAAGGGCTATTTATGACAAACCCACAGCCAATATCATATGGAATGGGTAAAAACTGGAAACATTCCCTTTGGAAACTGGCACAAGTCAGGGATGCCCTCTCTCACCACTCTTATTCAACATAGTGTTGGAAGTTCTGGCCAGAGCAATCAGGCAGGAGAAAGAAATAAAGGATATTCAGTTAGGAAAAGAGGAAGTCACATTGTCCCTGTTTGTAGATGACATGATTGTATATTTAGAAAACCCCATCGTCTCAGCCGCAAATCTCCTTAAGCTGATAAGCAACTTCAGCAAAGTCTCAGGATACAAAATCAATGTGCAAAAATCACAAGCATTCTTATACACCAGTAACAGACAAACAGAGAGCCAAATGATGAGTGAACTCTCATTCACAATTGCTTCAAAGAGAATAAAATACCTAGGAATCCAACTTACAAGGGATGTGAAGGACCTCTTCAAGGAGAACTACAAATCACTGCTCAGTGAAATAAAAGAGGACACTAACAAATGGAGGAACATTCCATGCTCATGGATAGGAAGAATCAATATCGTGAAAATGGCCATACTGCCCAAGGTAATTTATAGATTCAATGCCATCCCCATCAAGCTACCAATGAATTTCTTCACAGAATTGTAAAAAACTACTTTAAAGTTCATATGGAACAAAAAAAGAGCCTGCATTGCCAAGACAATCCTAAGCCAAAAGAACAAAGCTGGAGGCCTCACACTACCTGACTTCAAACTATACTACAAGGCTACAGTAACAAGAAAAGCATGGTACTGGTACCAAAACAGATATAGACCAATGGAACAGAACAGAGCCCTCAGAAATAATACCACACGTCTACAACGATCTGATCTTTGAAAAACCTGACAAAAACAAGAAACGGGGAAAGGATTCCCTATTAACAAATGGTGCTGGGAAAACTGGGTAGCCATATGTAGAAAGCTGAAACTGGATCCCTTCCTTACACCTTATACAAAAATTAATTCAAGATGGATTAAAGACTTAAATGTGAGACCTAAAACCATAAAAACCCTAGAAGAAAACCTAAGCAATACCATTCAGGACATAGGCATGGGCAAGGACTTCATGTCTAAAACACCAAAAGCAATGGCAACAAAATCCAAAATTGACAAATGGGATCTAATTAAACTAAAGAGCTTCTGCACAGCAAAAGAAACTACCATCAGAGTGAACAGGCAATCTACAAAATGGGAGAAAATTTTTGCAATCTACTCATCTGACAAAGGGCTAATATCCAGAATCTACAAAGAACTTAAACAAATTTACAAGAAAAAAACAACCCCATGAAAAAGTGGGTGAAGGATAAGAACAGACACTTCTCAAAAGAAGACATTTATGCAGCCAGCAGACACATGAAAATATGCTTATCATCACTGGCCATCAGAGAAATGCAAATCGAAACCACGATGAGATACCATCTCACACCAGTTAGAATGGCGATCATTAAGAAGTCAGGAAACAACAGGTGCTGGAGAGGATGTGGAGAAACAGGAACACTTACTCTGTTGGTGGGACTGTAAACTAGTTCAACCATTATGGAAAACAGTATGGCGATTCCTCAAGGATCTAGGACTTGAAATATCATTTGACCCAGCCATCCCATTACTGGGTATATACCCAAAGGATTATAAATCATGCTGCTACACAGACACATGCACATGTATGTTTATTGTGGCTCTATTCACAATAGCAAAGACTTGGAACCAACCCAAATGTCCATCAGTGATAGACTGGATAAAGAAAATGTGGCACATATACAGCATGGAATACTATGCAGCCATAAAAAAGGATGAGTTCATGTCCTTTGTAGGGACATAGATGAAGCTGGAAACCATCATTCTCAGCAAACTATCCTAAGGACAAAAAAACCAAACAGTGTATATTCTCACTCACAGATGGGAATTGAACAATGAGAACACTTGGACACAGGGCGAGGAACATCCCACACCGGGGCCTGTCGTAGGGTGAGAGGAGTGGGGAGGGATAGCATTAGGAGATATACCTAATGTACATGACAAGTTAATGGGTGCAGCACACCAACATGGCACATGTATACATATGTAACAAACCTGTGCATTGTGCACATGTACCCTAGAACTTAAAGTATAATAAAAAAAATTGAAAAAAAAATAAAAGTCTATGCAAGAAAAGGAAAAAAAAGTCTACGCAAGAGATGGAAGGCTCTATATGAGGCTGTAGAAGTGAGAGCTCAAAGGAGAACTTAAATTTGATATTCTTTGGGGAAGGAGACTTTACAGGACCATTTGCTTTAACCTAGAGCCAGATTTGGATTAGTCTGGTTCATTCAGTGTACTAGCTGGAAGTTAATAAAGCTAAGCCCTGGGTATGACATTCCCATCCCCTTGTGTCCTCCTTCTGATCTTGTGTCTGCCTGCTTAATGATACTTTAGCCATGTCTTCAGTTTTCCAACCTTGCAGTGACTCCTTAGACCTGATTATAGATATTTGATTTCTCTTTTTGAATTTTGGCTATCACTCACCTTCTGGTCCCACTCATTTGTGGTTTCTTTGCATACTCAAACACAGCAGGACAAAGAAACAGTCGTATGGGGAAAATAGAAGTTACAGTAAATGGTGCTAAATGTTTCCACAGAGACGTAGAATACTATGGAAGCTAGGTGGAAGGACTGCCTCATGCTCCTGGGGTCAGTTAGGGCAGAGGAGAAAATGCTTTAGCTTGGTATTGGTGGATGAGTAGGTATGTTACATGGGAAATTTGAGGTGCCTGTGAGATACTTAGGTGGAGCTGACCAGACCAGGAGGCGGCCGGAGTGATGAATCCTGAAAAGCAGTGGGTCTCGACCTCGTGTGCCTATTAGGGAAACTAAACAACAAATTCATGCCTTCGTCCTATTCATAGAGATACTGATTTAATTTATGTGACACAGAGACACAGTTTGGTATGTCTTAAAATCGACTGAGGTAATGCTAATGTGAAGCCAGGGTTGACAGTCGGTGTAACTCAAGAGAGAGATATTCCTGGAGAAGGTAGAGATCGGTGATAGCTGAAGGCTTAGATATAGATCAGCTTAGAAACAGGGAGAATGAGAAGAAAATTGGGCCAGAGACAAATTCCTTTGGGATTACCAACATTGTGGTAGGTACCAAGGAGGTGGCCAGCAAAGAACCTGCAAACATAATTCCTAACTCTTAATTGTACTGTTTTAGTATAGGTTATTGATGTATTTTTGCATAGTTTTTTCCTTCTGTGACTCAGAGTGGACATCAGCTATTGGGATAGACTTTAAGGGCCTGATTCACATACCTGTTGTTGATTGACAGACTGATGCAATGATAAGTATTAATCCTTTTATCATTGATGTAGAAAATCATGACCTTTAACTCATATCAGCGGCAAATACCTATATCTGCCTCCAAATTTATTTAAAAGAAGGCATGAAAGCAACAATTTCCAAGACTCCTTTTCAGAATTCAAAGTCACCTGTCATTTTTGCCATAAATTCTTTGAGGCATGAAATAGCCTGCCAGTTGTCTATTGCTCTCAAAGTTAATGAATGGTTATCAGTTTATCATGGGTAATAACCTAGCTGCAAATTGTAAAGAAAGCATTCTATCACTTTTGAGGATTTTTGCCTCAAGGCAGTTTCTGGCTTTTCTATAGTATCTGGCTTTTCTGTAGCATTTGGAGGCTCAGTGTCCCTAAAGCTTTTAACAGAACTCATTTCTTTCTAGGAAAGCTCTTAACATTTGGTAATAGCTCAATGAAATATTAGCTGGTTATGTCTTGCTTTGTGTAATAGATTTTGTGTAAATAAAATTTCTCAATGTAGGACTGGAAGTACAATTTCTTGATGTACCTTCAACCCAGTATATCATGACAGTTTTAGAGATACTTAATTTTTATTTCCAATTCATATTTCATTCAGTTCTTACAAGCAAACGTGGTGGTTTTCCAGTTCTCTATCCTCTTGGTTAGGTAGTTAATGATTGGAAAACAGGATTGTTTCAAGGAATCTTATTTTTAAAGGAATACTTTCTCTATAACATGAGCTCTTTCAGATCAGGGACTTGGACTTGACTGTGTCTGTATTTAAAAAACAAACAAAAAACGCTCTGGGTCTATGTTTTATTAAATTTAGCATTTCAGGCACAGAGCACAGTATCATAACTCAGTAAATACTTGTTGAATTAAGGTGAATTATCACCCCACATCTTCAGTTATAAATTTGTTGTATTGTAAAGTGGGTTATCTAAGGGATGGGAGGACGTTGATTTAACCCAATATGTGGCTTTTATTACAGTACTATAAATAGAGGTGACTGCAGAGCTCAATGTGCCTGTTTTCAGTCACAAACTTGATTTCAGTCCCAGTTCTTTCATTGTTAAAGAGCTGCCTTTAGAGCTTGCATCCAGTCCTGTTGCTTCATGTAAGAATTCTTTGAGTATTTTTATGTGTTTCCTTTTGACTCATTCAGTAAGAGCCTAGCACAGTGACTTGTTAAATTAACTGTGGTTAATGAAATTAATTAGTGAATATGTTTTAATGAAATAGGATGATACACATTGCTGAGATCTGAGGCTTTAGTGTGTTTTGAATAATCTCTGATCAGTTATTACCACTGCCGTGGATTATTTACCTGTGTACATTTTACAGGCCTCCAAATCTTTTCAGCTTCTAAAAGTTGAAAGAAATAAAATTCTATCCTGATTGATTGCTCCTTAGATTTTTATTCCTGTATTACAGGAATAGAGAGAAATTCATCCCTTATTAGTTTGCCTTATGTATTTCTTTTCATGTATTGCTTTGTATTCTCTTCATATTTGTTTCTCCAAGCGTATAATAAATATTTCTCTTGATGGAATCATACCTTGCATTTTATTTTAGCTGCTGCAGAGTTGTGCCCATAGTAGCAACTCCATAAATAATGGTTGCCTGGTTGCTTAACTGACTGACTGATTATGGTGCTAATGGTGATGGTTAAAGCATTTTTCCCCATCTCAATGCATAGCAGTTTCTTTATGGATGCACATCTATCCCATAAAAGTATTTCCTACAGAGAATCTCGGTTTCCCATGTTAACTCATTTTATAGTTGAATGATCCTTACTTTTTAGGGGACCTTTCTCTGAATGTTTATTCAGGATTTCTCTTCTTTTGCATTGTGAACAATTTCTTCATGTGTTACCTAATCTGATTTGACTGGGCATTAACTGCTCAACCTTAGCCCTTAAAGTGGAATAGGAGCCCACTAGAAGATCCACTTGTTTCATCACATCCTTACCCAACTTCAGTGGTTTATTGGTAGTTAAAATGCGGACTGTTGTAAGGTGTAGTAGAGATTTACTAAGAGTTTGCAGGAAAGTGATTCTGTATCATGACGGTGCTCTTGGGCTGGTAACACAAGGTATTAAATTGGTTAAGGGTTGGCCTAAAAGATCGGGCATAATTGGGTTAGCTGACAGAGCTCAAGTGTATTGCGTTCACCGATCCAGGTAGGTGGCGAAACGGTGGGCTGTTTTAAGGTTGGTTTGCTTTCAGCCCTGTGGCTTTTACTTAGGTGCCTGAGGAGTGTTTTAAGTCAGTTCATACCTTTTGCAGACCTCGCTTTTGGTAAATTTGGAGTTTATGTTCACGGATAAACTAGCAGAGTTGTTATTTTTTATTCAACTAGAAACTGTCTACTTATTTTTATTTCTAATTATTTTACCTTTTTTTGGTCAGTAGTGTAAATAGCATCTTTTCATAGTATGTTTTCTAAGTTTTTATTGTTTACATATAGAAACACTGTAGTTTTACATGATTTTGTCATCCACCACTGTACTAAATTCTCACTTATAACAACGTTTCAACTTTTTTTTCCTTGAGTTTTGCAAATGTAGTCATATCATCTGCATATCTGGATGCTTCTGCCTCCTTCGGTCCAGTATCGTGTTTCGTATAGCATAGTGGTGAGAAGCCTGGGCTCTGGAACTGTGACTGCTTGTGTGTTAAACCCGTTTCGACTAACTTGCTAGCTGTGTGACTTTGGGCAAGCTATTGATGTTCTCTGTGCCTCGCTCTCTCCCTCTGTAAAATGAGATAATAATAGTTATTGCCTTATAGTATTATTATGAGGATTATATGAATTAAATGATTTGGTATTTGTAAAGTGTTCAGGACAGTATCTGATTCATAGTAAGTACTGTAAAAATGTGTGATAGATACATAAAACTCACGTAAGATTTTTTTCCCTTGCATTGGCTAGTATGGTACTTTTAGATGAATATTAATCTAGAAGCCCAATGGTGGGCTTTCTTTATCACTCCCAGACTTCAACAGAAATGCTTCTTTGTGTCATTGTTTTAGTGTTTCAGTAATGTTTCCAATAAAACATTAGAAAGTTATAGACTGATATGAAATGTATTTTTCCATTGTGTTAAGGAAACAGTCGTCTATTGCTGTTTTGCTAAGCGTTAAAATCAGGAATGGCTTAAACATTTCATCATGTCTATTTGGCATCTACTTAGATGGTCATATAACTTTTCTTTTTTGACCTATTTATATGGTTGCTTGAATGAGTAGAGCTCCCAAGGTTGAACTATCCTGGAATCACTGGAGTAAACAGTTGTGCCTGTAGCCTGTCCTTCATTTAGCGCATTTATGAGTTCTCATTGCTATTACTTTTAAAGTTTTTGCACTAATATTTATAAATGAGTTTTTTTTTTTCCTTTTCTTTTTTGAAACAGAGTCTTGGTTTGTGTCCCAGGCTGGAGGTGCGATCTCTGTCCACTGAAACTTCCACCTCCCAAACGAGTTCCAACGATTCTTGTGCCTCAGCCTCCCTGGTAGCTGGAATTACAGGTGCACAACACCACCCATAATTTTTGTATTTCTAGTAGAGACAAGGTTCTGCCATGTTGTCCAAGCTGGTCTCGAACTCCTAGCCTCAAGTGATCCACCCACCTTGGCCTCCCAAAGTGCTGGGATTACAGGTGTGAGCCACCGCCCCTGGCCCGCAAGTGAGATTTGACAGTAATTTTTAATGTGTTTGTTGTCAGGTTTTGGTGTCACTGTGATGCTGTAAATATTTGACATTTTCCCTCCTTGTTCTATATTTTAGAAAAGTTTAGATTAAATTAGAAAAGGAAGAGAGGTTTAGTCATGCTGTCTTAATTCACAGATGAAGAAACAGTGACTTCTTTACAGCCACTTCACGTCAGCTACTTAGGGGTAAGGAGTTGTGGGTGTGCTATGGAGGTGAGGAAATAACATTTGTTGAGCATTAATGTAGGCATTTAAAAAACAGTATCATATTTTTGATGTACTTATTAGATTTGGGTTTTGCTTGTTTGATATCTAAAGTTAGAGTAAAACAGTTTTATTGACTTAAAAAAACCCTACTTTTTAGAGTAGTTTTCACTACATAGCAAAATTGAGTGCAAAGTACAGAGTTCCCATTGACCGTCTTCCTGTACACATGCACAGCTTCCTCTGCAATGGACATCCCCCACCAGAGTGGCACGTTTGTTGCAACTGATCAGCTTCCACTAACGTCATTATCACCCAAAGTGAATAGTTTACATTAGCGTTCACCCTTGGTGTTGTAAATCCTATGGGTTTGAACATATGTATAATGACATGGATCCACCATCATTGTGTCATACAGAGTAATTTCCCTGCTCCCCGAATCCTCTGTGCCCTACATATTCATCCTTTCCCTCCCCAGCTCCTGGTCATCACTGATCCTTTTACTGTCTCTATGGTTTTGCCTTTTCCTAAATGTCATGCAGTTGGAATCATACAGTGTGTGGAGCCTTTTCCCATTGGATTCTTTCACTTAGTGATATTCACTTCAGTTTCCTCCATGTCTTTTCAGAGCTTGATAGCTCATTTATTTTTAGTGCGGAATAATATTTCATTGTCTATAAAATGCTGTTGATTTTGAATGACTGAATGTCTTTCCTGAAGATAACTTAGTCACCTTTTAATCCCAGAATCTTGTCAGTCAGCTAACAAATATTTATTACAGGCCAGCCAAGTGCTTTGCCACTCTCCTAAACCCTGAGGAGACAGCAGTGATCAACACAGACAAGAGCTATGTGTGTCCTTCTGGAGCCTGGCATAATTTCCAGGACCGGCAGGCACCTGCTGAATGTGGTTGAAGCATGTTAGCCTGTGACCCACCAACTCATTGGGAGATTCTTTGTCTTTGGGGACTTTCCAAATGTAGTAATATGCATTTATTTACACTAGGTGGTGGTAGAGTCATGTACACTGAACAGTTGGCACCTTAATTAAGTCACTAATTGTTTGGTTATAAATATACTTCACTTTATAATGATTAAAATTTAAATATGTTTATATTAATTCACTGGAATGTAATCATTAATTAAAATGTGAACTTTTAGTACATCTTTCAGAATAAATCCCAATCAGTAGACTTTCTCAAATTCTTCAGTTTCCTTCCTTTGTTTAATAATCACACATTTACTGAGATTCAGCTCCCTGCTGGGCATTGTGCTAGTGTGGAGGGTTCAGTGTCAAATATGATTCCCGTTTTGTCCTTGAGATGTCACAGTTTAGTGAGGGAGATGGAAATGAGAATAGATCCATTAAGTGCAGTGGAATGCCTATGTCTTAAGTGTACCATTCGACGAATTCCAACAAATGCATACACCTGTGTAACCCACATCCTTATGAAGTTATAGATCACTACCATCTTGGGGGTGGGCATTTTTAAGGGCCATGTGCAGGCTAAGTAAGCAAAAGAAGCAGGTTGAGAGAACAGAGGTAATCAAATCAAGCATTTTCTGAGACAGCAGCCTGATTTATTGAGTTATTAGTTGAAAGTCAGCCTTTGGGAGTCTTAGTTGTCCTTTAGTTCTGTTGATGAGATTTTTTTTTTTTTTTTTTTTTTTTGAGATGGAGTTTCGCTCTTGTTGCCCAGGCTGGAGTGCAATGGTGCAGTCTTGGCTCACCACAACCTCTGCCTCCCGGGTTCAAGCGATTCTCCTGCCTCAGCCTCCTGAGTAGCTGAGATTACAGGCATGCGCAACCATGCCTGGCCAATTTTGTATTTTTAGTAGAGACGGGATTTCTCCATGTTGGTCAGGCTGGTCTCGAACTCCCGACCTCAGGTGATCCACCCGCCTTGGCCTCCCAAACTGCTGCAATAACAGGTGTGAGCCACCGCGCCTGGCCTGTTGATGAGATTTTACATGAACTGGTTTGGGTCATTTTCTGTCACAGTCGTCAAAACAGAATATGCTGAAGCTGCAGCACTCATCTCTCACTTTCCAAAGTGTGGAACTCGGCTCTGTACTCCCAATAACATTACTTACAAACAAACAAAACAAAACAAACCCTTCCAAACCTAACAGCAACAGGTTCCTATTCACAGGATGAAATGTTTCAGAGCGGAAAAACATAGCCCAGTCAGAGCACCTGACTGCATTGACGCTTGCTCTGTGTCAGGCACTGTGTCCCTTTGTGTTTATTTTCTCTTCTTAGGGCAGCCCTAAGCAGTAGGTGCCTGTTGTTCCCTTCATGGAGAACATCAATGAGGAAATGGACGTTCGAAGAGATTATAGAACTTGCTTAATGTAATAGCTGGGGAAGTCAGATTTTGAAACCCAGGTCTTTCTGGCTCCAAAGCAGGTCCCTCCCGCCCCATACCATGCTGTCTCAGAAGAAGGAAGTCTACATTAAAGAGCAAACACATCACAAAAATAACTAATTGATTTTATTCTGGTTGTGGAAATAAATGAGGACTACTCAAATGAGTACAACCAATGGTTACTTCTTCAGAGCTTGCTTTATATAGTAAGGAAATCTGCCACCATCACTTGGATTTAGTGGAGATTCAAGGAAGACAGAGGAATGGGAACACTTTTTTTAATTTTATTTTTTTCCTGGAGATAGGATCTTGCTCTGTGGCCCACGTGGAGTGCAGGGGCATGATCATGGCTCACTGCAGTCTTAACCTGCCAGGCTCAAGCGACTCTCCCATCTCAGTCCCCCCTGAGTAGCTGGGACCACAGGCATGTGCTACCATGTCCAGCTAATTTAATTTCATTTTTTGTAGACACTGGGTCTCACTATGTTGCCCAGGCTCATCTCGAAGTCCTGGCCTCAAGTGATCCGCCTCGTCCTCCCAAAGTGTTGGCATTCCAGGTGTGAGCCACCGTTCCCAGCAGGGTAAACTTTAGAGTGGAAAAAAGGGAAGGCTTCAGGTATGCCCTAATTGGAGGCTATTCCTGTGGGGAAGCTGTAGGTGAGCCAACTAAGAGCATAGCAACCTGTGTGATTAGTTAAGGGTGCCTTTTTGGTTTTCTCTGGTTGGTCCTACATTGGAAGCAGGAGCAGAATTTAGGGAAGCTGTCACTTACTAATCATTTCCTGGCCATTTTGTGCTGATTTTTTGTTTTTTTCTTTTAAAGAGATGGGATCTTGCTATGTTCCCCAGGCACAATCACAGATAGTGTGGCTTTGTACAGATTCTTTAGGGCATTATTGTTTGGCTTCCTGGGCTAGTTGCTAGACAGTAACCAGTCTGACTTCCTAGACTGGTTATTGTAGATAATATGTTGGTTGCCTGGGCTTGTAGCTGCAGGCTGTGGGTTGTGGTTACCTATGATCTGGCCTTTGACCATTTGTTTATTCAGTCTCTCAGTAGATATGTTGGGGATGGGTATTCTCTGCCAACAAATGAATTGTATAACATATATTCAAAGTTCTATTTTCATAGGATGATGACAGTTGACTCTTGGAAAGGGAAGAGTAGAGGATGGGGAGAAGAGCATTTATTGAACAGTAGTTTTATCTTAGTCTCTGTGCATTGGTTCTCAAAGCGTGGTCTCCAGAATAGCAGCTTCAGCATCATGTGGAACTTGTGACCAGTGCAAACTGTCAGGCCTGACCCCAGAACCACTGAATCAGAAACTGTAAGTGGGACTTAGCAATTAATGTTGTAAGAAGCCTTTGCAGGTGACTCTGGTGCATGCAAAAGTAGAGAGCCATTGCATTATATCGAGGAATCCTAATAACCACAACTCAGGCTAGACCATATCCCCATTTTATAGGTAAGAAAAGTGAGGTTCGGTTTGGTGTTTTGCCCTGGTAGGTGCAGGAAGGGATAGATGCAGTATTGGAACCCAGGCTAGTCTGACTACAAACCCATGCTCAGGTGAATTTTCTGTTACGTGAATTTTACCTCAATAAAAACCAACCAACCAAACAACACAAAAAATGCCGTTAGTTTCCTAGTGCTGGCTTCACAAGTCTGGTGGCTTAAAGCAACAGAAATGTATTCACTCATAATTCTGTAGGCAAAAGTTTGAAATCAAGGTGTTGGTTGCACTCCGTCTACCGGATCTAGAGGAGAATCCTTCCTTGCCTGTCCTAAGCTTCAAGTGGCTTCTAGCAATCCTTGGAGTTCCTTGCCTTGTAGCTACATGATCTACATGACTGCGATCTCGGCCTCGGTTGTCACATGACTTTCTTTCTGTGTGACCTCTCCTCTTCTAAAAAGATCATTAGTCATTGGATTTAGGGTCCACCTTCGTCCAGTATGACCTTATGGTAACTAATTACATCTATGGGCACTCTCTGAAGAGTTACATTCTGAGGTTCCAGGTGGACATGAATTTTCAGGGACAGTATCAGTCCACTGCAGCACCTTTGTAGAAAATCAGTTGGCAATATATAAGAGTCTGTTTCTGGACACCCTATTCTGTACCATTAATCTACTATATATGTCTTTCTTTATGCCATTATTACACTATCTTGATTAGCTTTATAGCAAGTCTTGACATGAGGTAGTGTGAGTGCCTTAGCTTGGAAAATTTGAGTATAGACGGCTTATTAGATAATATTATGTATTGTGATCATGTAAGAGATTAGGTTATTATTTTTTCTGAGATGGAGTCTCGCTCTGTTGCCCAGGCTGGAGTGCAGTGGTGCGATCTTGGCTCAGTGCCACCTCTGCCTTCCGGGTTCAAGCAATTCTCCTGCCTCAGCCTCCCGAGTAGTTGGCATTACAGGTGCACGCCACCACGCCTGGCTAATTTGATTATGTTATTCTTAATAGGAATCACATGCCAAAGTTCTTAGGGATGAGTTAAAATGTAGGCAACTTATTTTCAAATGGATGAGCAAAAGAACGTACAGATCTATGTATGTAGAGAGGAAGCAGACATGGAAAATTGTTAACAAATGTTGAATCTGGGGAAGGGTATATTAGTGCTTGTTGTATGTTTTTCTTCTCACCTCTTCTGTTTGAAAAAAGTGGGAAGAAAACAGTTCTCTTAAAAAGCTGGAAGTGAAACAGGAGAGCTCAGTAATCTAAGTGATGATACATGGCAATTAACTCCCCAGAGGAGATAGGAATGCTTCTGACTGGAAGAAGGTGGAGAATGAAAAACTGACTAAGCGTGGAGCTGACCTGTCCACTGTGATTTATGGTGCGTGTGTCCTGCTAGCTCTCCTTATGTGGATACTTCTGTAGACTATAAGATTGAAAAAGAAATATTGGAAAGACAATCATTTCTTGTATTGAGATAATCTTTTAAGACCTGGTGAGGCAACTTCAGGTGCGTGGCCTCTGAGTCACTCAGTTTCTGTCTCGTGTATTTGTGAGAGAGATTCTGGACATTTTGTTTTCAAATATCAGATATATTTCAGTATTTTCATCTTATCATAAGTTTGGAATTTTCCTCTGAATTTTATAGCCAAGAATTTTTCTGTCTTGAAGAAGCTGATTATTTGTATTACGGTAATAATTTTACAAGTATTCTTTTCTCATAGTGCATTTTGTTACTCAATGTTAAGAAAGTTAATGAGACCAGAAATGTAAAGTGACACACTCTACTTACTTAATTACCTCCCCAATTTCTCTGATAAAGGCAAGACATTATAGATGATCCTATAATTAAATCTGGTTTCCAAAGGAAATGTTACAATAATACATTTAACATTTTAGTACAGTCTTCATTTATAGGATTTGGGATTGCTACTTGAAAGCTCTATAGTTTAAAATATAAAACTTGCTCTAAGTTATGGTGTGCTGAAATTAGATAGGATGACATTCGTTTTTCTTTTTTTTGAGATGGAGACTTGCTCTGTCGCCCAGGCTGGAGTGCAGTGGCGCGATCTCAGCTCACTGCAACCTCTGCCTCCCAGGTTCAAGCCATTCTCCTGCCTCAGCCTCCCGAGTAGCTGGGACTACAGGCATGTGCCAGCATGACCGGCTAATGTTTGTATCTTTAGTAGAGACGGGGTTTCACCGTGTTAGCCAGGATGGTCTCGATCTCCTGACCTTGTGATGTGCCCCCCTCAGCCTCCCAAAGTGCTGGGATTACAGGCGTGAGCCACTGCACCAGGCCTAGGATGCCATTTCTACATTACCATGTTCCTGTACTAAGAGACAACTCCTTTTAACAGTGTCATCAGATGCCTCAAGTTACAGAGGTTCCTAACATTGATCCCCATATAGTACCTATCTACATCGTAGAGAAGTTTTAATTGAATTTTAGAAATGAAACCTCTCATGGAGATCCTGTTGCAAGCTCAAAGAGCTCCATTAAATGGGTTTAGAGCAACAGTACCTCTAATATCTCTCATGTGGAGGTTCCATTTATTAGAGATTAGTAGGTTTTCTCTCCCAGGTCACAGAATTTATTGGATAATGAAGTGTTTTCATTTTTGACATTACTTGAAAGATTATGTTGTGCATATATAGTCAGTGGTCATGCCTCTTCTTACTAGATAAATAGAGTTACTTCTAGAGTTGTGCTTAGCACAAATATGGCAACACTCTTTATGGATGTATCATTGTGATATCTTCGATTGTCTGCTTGCTTGTTATTTGCTACACGTAGTGACATATTCTGCTTCATAGTTTGGCCAGTAGTAAAATGAGCCATGATTTTAGGCTCTGCTCCCTCAAAAGCACTAGGAGACAATGCAGTATCCTCTTCACTATTTCAGTGCTTGGTCTTTATTTTAGAGGCATTGATATGTTTACATCTGGGATCTTCTGACTTACCTTAGTAGATGGGAAAGTAAAGATTTAAAAAACAACCATTTCTAGTGAAGTTTTAAAAGTATGAAATGGAATTAACTGTGCGATTTTGCATGAACTTGATGTGTGGTAAATTCATTAGTTATGCATTCATATGGTTTTCAGTCTTATCAGATGTATAGTAATGCCTTGCTTTTTATGAGTTTTTAAGTTAATTCTCTTATTCCCAGGTGGTTTTTTTTTTTGGATGTCCACTCAAAGGCAAAGCTCCAGGCCCATTTCAGAAGTGAGAGTGTTTATAAGAATTAAGTCTAGGTCATTCAGGCACATTCATTTCTTATCTGTACTAAGCTCTCCCAGACAAGTGGCTGGAAGTCCCCTCCATACTTGCACAAATGAAATTCCTAATCTCTTGGTTTGCAAAAGACTATGTCTTCACAGCTGTAGGGGTGTTCTAACTCAGCCCTCATAAGTTCGTTTTCTTGTTGGTAGCTGCGTTGTATGTTTTTAGACTCTGGGCATCTTAAATGCATTTAGAAATTCACGTACAGATTTGAGAGTAGCTATAAAAAAGCAGGATTTTATTAGTGCTGTTTATCCCTTGGGTCAATAGTAAGAAGGACAAATTCTTATGTTCTACCTTAAACTGTACTCTGATTGGGGTTACATTCACGGAAGGCAATTTTAGGGACATAGGACAGGCCTGTAGTTGAAAATATGTCTCCATTTTGTCTGAGTTGGTTTGTTGTTCATAAAAACCTTCTTTTCACTCATAGTCTAAATTGCTGGCAAAAATGGGCAGTGATTTACCCTGAGGAGAGAGTTGTATTTGTTTTATTTGATTTATTAATTTGACAGTAAGGACAGGCTTAGCAATTAGATTGTTTGGTGGACATATTTCATTAAGTAAAAGAAACTCTCCCTCCTAATGTTGTGTTAGCATTTACTGAATGTTTACTACATGCTATGTTTTGTGCTAAGTGCCTTGTGTTATTTCATCTAATCCTCACAACAATTCAGTGAAGTACAGATATACCTAAAACATTATCACGGCCATCATTAACATCAGTAGTGCTTCTGTCTTAAAGAGGAGGGAACTAAGCCCCAAGGAGATAAAGAAATGTATTTAAAGTCACATGGCTAGTAAGTAGTAGAGCTGGAATCCAAACCCCAGACTTTCTGATTCCAGAATCCAAGCTCTGCACCCCTGTGTCGAATTTGCATATCCTAAAGCTTTTACCACATTGCCTTGTTATCTTTATTCTGCTTCTATTCTTAGAACATTATGCCTGACAGCTTTTGCGTTTTGTGTGCCTGGCTTTCAGTGTTGAGTTACGCACTCTGGAGTTGTTTTTTAGATTAGTTGTCTTTAAAGTGGGTGTGTGTATATATATATATTTGGGGATTCATGGAGGCTTTTCAGGAATTTTGCATGCAAAGACAGTTTTAATGGTATTAGATGCTCAATGTCTGCATTTGCTATTTCTAATATGGTTGCCTGAGAGCACCTGTGGCACAGTGAATCTTCCTTCGTACCTCTCCATTCACAAATTGCTTTTTTCCCACTTGACAAAGGCAGTCACTCATGCTTCTGACCCAGCACGAGCCTTACAATATTTGATTGCTTCAGGGAGTATAAATCCTCTGGTTCACCCACTAAAGGGACCATTTAAGAATTCTTAGGTTCTGGCCGGGCGCGGTGGCTCACGCCTGTAATCCCAGCACTTTGGGAGGCCGAGGTGGGCGGATCACGAGGTCAGAAGATTGAGACCATCCTGGCTAACACGGTGAAACCCCGTCTCTACTAAAAATACAAAAAAATTAGCCGGGCGAGGTGGCGGCGCCTGTAGTCACAGCTACTTGGGAGGCTGAGGCAGGAGAATGGCGTGAACCCGGGAGGCGGAGCTTGCAGTGAGCTGAGATCCGGCCACTGCACTCCAGCCTGGGCGACAGAGCGAGACTCCGTCTCAAAGAAAAAAAAAAAAAAAAAAAAACAAAAGAATTCTTAGGTTCTGGAGCCAGGCACAGTGGCTCACGCCTGTAATCCCAGCACTTTGGGAGGCCGAGGCAAGTGGATCACGAGGTCAGGAGTTCGCCAGTCTGGCCTACGTGGTGAAACCCCGTCTCTACTAAAAATACAAAAATTAGCCAGGCATGGTGGCACACGCCTGTAATCCCAAGTACTTGGGAGGCTGAGGCAGAACGTTGCTTGAAACCTGGGAGGCAGAGGTTTCAGTGAGCTGAGATCACGCCACTGCACTCTAGCCTGGGTGACAGAACGAGACTCTGTCTCAAAAAATAAATAAATAAATAAAAATAATTCTCAGGTTCCGGGTGTGAATTTGAAGATAGCAAAGTGATGACTGCTTTGGTCAAAATCATAGATGTTTCCTACAGGTAACAAACCCATGGCAGGACTCCATACCTTATTTCTTTCTTTTAGAATCAAGTTGATTGTTGTCTGTGGTGGTGATGGGTGGTGAGGGAAGATTTATAGGGAAGGCAGATTAGCACTTTTATTTGAATTGAAATATGAATTTTTGGCCGGGCGCGGTGGCTCAAGCCTGTAATCCCAGCACTTTGGGAGGCCGAGATGGGCGGATCACGAGGTCAGGAGATCGAGACCATCCTGGCTAACACGGTGAAACCCCGTCTCTATTAAGAAATACAAAAAACTAGCCGGGCGAGGTGGCGGGCGCCTGTAGTCCCAGCTACTCGGGAGGCTGAGGCCGGAGAATGGCGTGAACCCGGGAGGCGGAGCTTGCAGTGAGCTGAGATCCGGCCACTGCAGTCCAGCCTGGGTGACAGAGCGAGACTCCGTCTCAAAAAAAAAAATAAAAATAAAAAGAAATATGAATTTTTTTGACAGAAAGTAAGTTTTATTTGATTTATTGATTTGACAGTAAGAACAGGCTTAACAATTAGCTTGTTTGGTGGACATATTTCATTAAGTAAAAGAATGAAATCTACAGCTGCCAGGGTTGCAACAATAATGTTTAAGGTTGTATATACATACTGGAAACTATAGCCATGCCATCATTAAATTAACACATCAACTTAAAATGTCAGAAGAGCACAAGGTTTTTCAAAATTTTTAGGAAGTGTGCAAGTGAAAAAATTGGTGTTAGGTTCTGTGTCCATCTTCCCTGTCACCACACCAGCCCAACCCTCTCTTGTCCCAGACTGGCTAGCATCTCTGTTTGTATGGGAAAGGAGTTAGGATTTACTTCTTTCAAGTGTTTTAAAATTAGATTGTTATCTACCTGAATCACTGTAATTACATTAATCTCAATTGCTGAATCGCTTTTCTGAGAGGCTGCCTCTTAATGGTGTTACATGTGTACTGATTCCATAGGAGACTCTTGCCTTTTGAGGAGTTACATTGTAGCGCTTCCTAAATAAATTGAGATCCAGCTAATTTACATTAATGTCCAACCATGTATCAAATTCCATTAGGTAAGTTGGTGAATGTAACGCTGTACTTGGAGATGGACAAATGTTCAGTTTGAGGATCAAACTGAAAGCTGTTAAAGAGCGTTTAACACATTAGAATCTTACTTCTTGGTGAAACAAGTGTCACTGATTGGTAAGAGGACGTTGAGCAGAATTTCTTATGCATGTATATATATGAACCAAAATGTTACTTAATGCAAATACATAAGAGAGAAAAACAGAACAAAAACAACTGGAAGGAATATACAAAAGCCAAAATAGGAAGAGCTACCATACATTTTAAAATTTAAATAAGAAGAATTTAAATACAGTAGAGCTTAAAATCTGACGTTGGGAGCCTGGTGCATTGTATGGGAAGTTGGTAGGCAAGAATTCTGGAAGGTAGATAGGATACCCTGAGGTTTAGTGCACAGTGTGGAAAAACTAACCATCCTTCCCAGGGCATGGATTCCTACCAGAGTCTGGCTCCCAAGATCATCCATCCATTCCCTTTTTGCCTTCCTTCATTTCACAAAAGCTTTGAGGAAGTAGTGCCAGTGTTTGCCTTAATGGGTCTGCTTCACTTATTCATAAACCTCTGGCATATATATATATATATATTTAAACTTTACCTCCAACTGGTCTCCAATTTCACATCAGTGTATTTCTTTATCATTAGATTCTTTGATGTTCTTATTTTCTGTGTGACTACTTTTACTTTGTTTTCTCTTTTCAGTAGTCTTTTTTTTTTTTTTTTTTTGAGGAGTTGTTTCGCTCTTGTAGCCCAGGCTGGAGTGCAGTGGGGTGGGATCTTGGCTCACTGCAACCTCTGCCTCCCGAGTTCAAGCAGTTCTCCTGCCTCAGCCTCCCAAGTAGCTGGGATTACAGGTGTGTGTCACCACGCCCAGCTAATTTTTGTATTTTTAGTAGAGACGGGGTTTCACCAGGTTGGCCAGGCTGGTCCTGACCTCAGCCTGCCTCGGCCTCCCAAAGTGCTGGGATTACAGGCGTGAGCCACCATGTCTGGCCTCAATAGTCTTTTAATGAAGACTTTTCCATAAGGGTTTATTATTTTTGTGCCTGTGCTATACCTCTAATGGATTATCACATCATCCCTTCCTTCCCTGAAGAAAAGGTACTTCATGGGATGACTCAAGTAACACCTCCATGGTGCTCCCATAGTACTTACACATTGTAGCACTTATTATATGATATAGTTCATGGTGGTGAATACATTGGGTTCCTCAGCTAAGTTATAAAAGCCTTGAGAGTGTCTCTATTATGTGTGGTTCTTCAGAGCCTTCCATAGTGCCCTGCACATGGTAGGCATTTTGTGCTTGTTGACTGGATGAATAGATACATGAACATCAAAGATAGTGGAAGCTCACACCTGTAGTCCCAGCACCCTGGGGGCCCGAGCCGGGAGGATCACTTGAGGCCAGGAGTTGCAGACCAGCCTGGCCAACATGGCGACACCTCGTCTCTACTAAAAATACAAAAATTAGCCGGACTTGCTGGCACATGCCTGTAGTCCCGGCTACTTGGGAGGCTGAGGCAGGAGAACTGCCTGAACCCGGCAGGCGGAGGTTGCAGTGAGCTAAGATGGCGCCCCTGTGCTCCAGGCTGGACGACAGAGTGAGACTCCATCTCAAGAAAAAGAAAAAGAAAAAGAAATACGGGCATTAGCCCCTAAAATGTCAGTGAGGCTTTTTTTTTTTTGGTCCTTGTTTCAGTGCCTTTGTTGAGCCACTAAAATACTTTCTGGTTTCTTGAAGATTTGAAAGCTCGAGTGATAATCCGAAAAGGAGTCACCTGGCAGTAATAGATAATATCAGTTTCCTGGTTTTAAATTTACCTCCTCAATATAGCGAATGATGGCACTTTGCTTTCAGGGTTCTTTTCAGTATGAAATAAGACAACTTGGAGCCAGTGTAAGCACAAATTTTGCAACGTTGTTACAAATTATGCATTTACTCCATAAGGTGAAATGACTTTGAAACAAAGGTATTTTGGTACTTTAGTAAGGAAACTTACACAAATGACGACCAAGAAAGAACTGGCTCGGCATGAATTTTACCTGCCAGTATCACTCATTAGAGATCTTCCTGTAAACCTCCTAGTCAGTTCTTTCAAAGTCTTGGATAAAAAGCTCCTCTTCATATGTCTGGAATGTGTGTGTACTTACGAATGGCAGGGCAAGTGGAGAGGCACAAAACAGATTGAGGGTCACCTATAATTTACTTCTGCATAGTGTGACCAGATTGGAGGACCATGTTTCTCCCCACTAACAGGTGTGTATAGTTCCCTGTGGCCTTAAACCAAGCAGTAGGCAGATAGAGTCTTACACACGGCACTGAGGTTATTGTTCCATTCACGAAGGGATTTCTTTCTCTTAGGAAAATACAAAAGACGGGCTACACCAGCACATTCAGAATGATGGTCACAGATGAGAAAGCCCCAGTCCTTGGCGCTTGGTCATTATGAAAGGGATTTTGTGAACTTTTATCTTTCTGTGAAAGCTCACAGTGCTGCTGCTGGTGTTTTAATTACCCTTTTCTACTCCCATTTAATAGTCAAAAATGAGGCTTTCCTTTTTAGTCACATCAAAGATCTTCAGCATGTGGCTACATTTATTTTAACTTAGTTTTTGTGTCCCCAAATATTTTTTTCATAGATATATACCTATAGATTTGGAGAGAGAGTTCCTACACCACTAGTTTCTGCCTGAAAAGACTTCTGTAAATTTGGCTTCATAATTTAAAGAATAGATATTATCATGATTATTTAGTTTGTGATCCTAAATATCATGAGATATTGATATGTAGTTTGCTTATCAGTATAATGGACGTGATAGTATCTTCCTCACAGGCTTTTTGTGAGGATGAAGTAACTTCTGCAAAGGGCTGATGTAGTGGTTGGCAAATAATAAGTTCTCCATTTGTGGGGGGTATCTTTCGCTAATGTTAATTTTTTATGATATTCAGTGACATGGGGCAAATAATCACTTTGGTAAAAATAGATTCCAAAATGGCATCTGAGGTCTTGAAAAATAAAATTGTCTATATCTATATATTTTGTGTGTCTATTGGGGGGATTATTTTCTTCTTATTTTTATTTCTCATGTAGAGTTAAGTCCTCACTTCCATCATCAATGATTGTTGAAGACTTCAACTGTAAGCACAATGACTTCTAATGAAACCAATTTTACCGTAGGCCAAGGGATATAAACAAGAGTTAAGTTCCTATGACATATTTCTGATCACAGAAATATCAAACTTATAAAGAACTAAAATACTTTTTGTTTTGAGACAAGGTCTCACTCTGTTACCCAGGCTGGAGTGCAGTGGTGTGATCATGGCTCACTGCGGCCTTGACCTCGCAAGCCAAGTGATCCTCCCATCTCATCCTTCCTGGTAGCTGGGACTATAGGGGCACGCCACCACTCCCAGCTAATTTTTCTATTTTTAGTAGAGATGTGGTCTCGCTATGTTGCACAGGCTGGTCTTGAACTCCTGGGCTCAAGTGATCCACCCACCTCCGCCTACCAAAGTACTTAGTACTTCTAGCACATTTGTTACGCTTCTAGTGTGAGAATATACAACTATCTTTTTTTTCTAAGAGTCAATCTCACCCATTTTAAGTGTAGAATTCAGTGATTATGAGAGGAGAGAGAAGCTAAAGGCACACTAAGGAAAGAAACAGGCCCCATGCTCAAATACTTTGAGGGTTACCCAAGATGATAATTGTTGGTGTGCCTGTGAGCATTTGTCTCAGGGGACAAAATGTGCTGCTTCTGTTCTGAAAAATGGGGCATGTCATTTGCCTCCTGGGAAGCTTTTTTATTGTTTCCAAGGTGAAGATACATGAGAAGGCTTCTAGGCTTTTCCATAAAGTCCAGGGAAACTTGAACTGTTGGACTCCACAGTCAGTCCTTTGAATCCATGGTTTCATGTCTGGATGCAGCCAGGCTTGGACTGACTGGGTATGGTGGTGTTCGCCTGTAGTCCCAGCTCCTAGGGAGGTTCAAATGGGAGGATTGCTTGATCCCAGGAGTTTGGGGCTAGCCAGAGCAACATAGCAAGACCTTGTCTCTAAAAAAAATAAATTATAAAAAATTTGGGGAAAACCCCCCTGAAAATAACAATGTGGCAAGAAAAATAATACAAATAAAACCAATACATTATAACAACTATTTACATAGCATAGTCGGGGTCCCCAGTGCCCCAGCCGAGGACCAGTACCACTCAGCGGCCTGTTAGGAACCAGGCCGCACAGCAGGAAGTGAGTGGGGGGCGAACGAGCATTATTGCCTGAGCCCCGTCTCCTGTGAGATCAGCGGCGGCCTTAGATTCCCACAGGAGCACGAACCCTGTCGTGAAGTGCGCCTGTGAGGGATCTAGGTTGCACACTAGATCTCACAGTATGAGAATCAAAGTAATGCCTGATGATCGGATGATCTGATGGTTTCATCCCCAAACCATCCCCGCTCTGGCCCCCGCCCCGGCATCTGTGGAAAAGTTGTCTTCCACCAAACTGGTCCCTGGTGCTAAAAAGGTTGGGGACGGCTGTTATACGTATTCTAGGGATGATATGAAGCATACAAGAGGATATTCATTAGTTATGTGCAAATACTGTGCCATTTTATAAAAGGGACTTGAGCATCCGTGGATTTTGGTGTCCATGCTGGCGGGCAGGGAGGGGGTTGGTGTCCTGGAATCAGTCCCTTGAGGATACAAGGGAGGGATGAGTACCAGGAAAGTAGTTCCCCGGGCCTGAGTTGACTTCATTTTTCAGTATCTTACTCCAGTTCTCTCTTATCATTCACCCCTAAGCCTGTGCGTATAGAGTCCTCTTGATGATTGGAAATTTATTTAACTGTGTGTGTTTTATATTTGAAATCTGATCATATGATATATTTGCAGGAAGAAATATATAAATAAGAGACTACTGACTAGATTTTATTTTCCTATGGTTGACATCATTTATGTTTTGGCAAAAGAGAGTTGGATCTCGTATATAAAAATTCCCTCTGAATGTTTGCCAGAATCAGTATGCTGTCATTCCTAGTCACAAAGATTTTCTTTTTTCAAACTTAACATACATCTCCTTTTTTGCATAGCGGATGGGAAAGATCAGTGACCTGCTGTAGAGCATTGCAGGGTTTTTTCCCCCTCCTTCTGATTTTTGATCTTAAAACAGCTTTTAACCCTAGAGTAATCTCCCAAGAGATTTGAGAAAATATTTTGTAAAACAAAATTACGAGGACTAGGAATACATTATTGGTATTCTCCCAGCATTCTGACAAACTTGAAGCAAATGCTTTTAAGAAATCATTGTCAGCTGTTATGTGTTTTTTATTAGGTTGAATTCTCAGTATAATTTATGTCCATATGCATTATTGCATTTCAGTTTTGAATTTTATTGTTATGGAAATAACGAGAGTTTTCTTGATGATATAGCAACAGTTGGAAAAAGTCACATTGATCACCAGTCAAAACTCTAATTAGATTTTAAGATTAGAAATTGTATTAGCATATTTTAATTTGGAATTTGGAATGCTGCTTTTAAGTTGATTTTTCAATAAACTTTAAATTTGTTTCATAGTGTTATCTTTTAGCAAACAAATTCAGGCATTAATAAAAACAAAATTATGTACAGAAAGAGCATGGCTTCTAATCTTAAAAGCAAGACTACACAAACAGAAACATCTGGACAACAGCAAGTTCACGACTTTTGTTTTTCAACCCGTCAGATTGCTGAGGTTATATAGGGCAACCGGCTAGCTTGACGTCTAAGAAGAGACAGATGTAGGGAAAAACATGAGCACTTGCTTACCTGGGGCACCCACAGCTGGACACTGGTAAGCCTTCAGCTAGAATCGTTAGCCGAATTGATGGATGCTGCGTGTGGGCTGGCAAGAAAGTGTGAAGACCCTGGGAACTGTGGATGAGGGGAGTTCATACCCACCTGCAGGCTTTTTCTCCAAAAACTCTACCAGGTGCTCCCCAAAAAGACAGGTGAGATTCCTGAGAAAGCATTCTTTGTCTCTAGGAGAAGAGCTGCAGATACAGTAAGAAACTCTGTAATCCCAGTACTTTGGGAGGCTGAGGCGAGTGGATCACCCGAGGTCAGGAGTTCGAGACCAATCTGACCAACGTGGTGAAACCCTGTCTCTACTAAATACAAAAAATTAGCCGGGCGTGGTGGCAGGCGCCTGTAATCCCAGCTACTTGGGAAGCTGAGGCGGGAGAATCACTTGAACCCAGGAGGCGGAGGTTGCAGTGAGCCGAGATTGTGCCACTGCGCTCCAGTCTGGGTAACAACAGCAAAAACTCTGTCTCAAAAAAAACAAAAACAAACAAAAAACACAAACACACACACACCCCAAAACAAGAAACTCTGGCAGGACCTTTCTGCCCTATCGTCCTTTTCCCTTCTACTGAATGAAAGCAGGGAAAGGACAAAACAAGGACCATTACCTTTAGGGCTCTGGTGAAAACCCTTTACACCTGGGGAAAGAGAGAGACGTAAACCAGCCCTTGGGGGCGGGGCATGTTGGGTCAGATTGGAGGAGACTACGGAAGCAGTGCATCTAAATACATTCTTTACCTTGTGGAACAGAAAAAGAACATTATTAGGCAAGACACCTGCCTAAATAACTGATCATTACTCTTCGAAAGTATCAAGTGTCAAAGACAAGGAAAGACGTAGGAATTATCACAGATGGGAGGAGACTAGGGAGGCAGGAACCCAGATGCTTTCTGTGTATTACTGTGGTCATGTCATTATTAAGGGAAGCTGAGTGAAGGGAATCCTCTATACTATTACGGCAACTTTTATGAAAGTGTAAAATTATTTTAAAATCGAAAGTTAAAAGGGAAGACATTGTAGTCTCCCCTTTTAAACTGCTGCCTGAGATAGTCTATAGGAACAAAGTTCTTGCCTTTGATTATCGGGGATTGAAATTCGTAACGTTTAGTTCACTTTAGGAAAATTAGGTTCTTTTTTTGTTTTTAAGTCCATGTTTCCATGAAGGAAGATTCGGTTCTTTTTCAACTTTCTTCTATTGTTATATAGTTTTTTTTTTTTTTTAAATAAGGAAGAATCATTCATAAATAGTTTTTCTCCTGAAACATTTCAGGGCCTTTATGTTTTCTCTCTCAAGTGGGTGAAGGAAATTTGAACACGTAACTACTACCCACTGAAAGTTTCTGGTTTATTAGTTAAAAAAACCTTCTGCCACCTATTTCCAACCCATGTTTTCATTATTAACCCAGGAAATGTTGAGTAACAACTGTGTGACAAGTACTGTGCTAGCACCTGTGATACAAAGACTATTAAGGTCAGTGTCTGCCCTTGATAAACTTGCAGGGCAGTGTAGCAAAAACTGTAATAGAGGGAAGTTCAATGTCACGTGGGACATTCTAATTAATGTAGCTTCATTTAGCGTGTTTTGTCCAGTTTCCTTGTATCTTCTGCTTGGAATTCTTCTATCATTTAGAACCTCAGTGCTACTACTCTTCCCTTATTCTGTCTTCCTCATTCAAGCTGTTTTGGAATTCTCAGTAGTTCCTGATGTTTTCCTAACGTAGAGAAGAGCAGTGGCTTTGTCCTGACTGTTCCTTATCTAGTATTACAGTTACTCAGAATACCTCTTAGCTGAACACACTACCCTTACCAAAGAAGCTTTGGAGTCTGAATATAAAGTTTTCACGTAAAATTTTGCTGCTTTGTTTTGTTTATGCCATGGTCTCTTCATAGAATAAAACCGTTAACTTATGAAATTCGTGAAACCTCTTTGGAAAAAAATGTATATACACACATTTTGCAATAATTTCAGATAATCAGAAATACATTCTTTTAAAAAATTTCAACTTTTATTTTAGATTCAAGGAATACATGTGCAAGTTTGTGGTGTGGGTATATTGTGTCATGCTGACATTTCAGATAGGGATGATCCTGTCACCCAGGCAGTGAGCATAGTACCCAATAATTTTTCAATCCTTGCCCACTCCTGTCCTCCCCTCCTTTTATAGTCACCAGTGTCTCTTGTTGCCGTCTTTATGTCCAGGGGTACCCAGTGTTTAGCTGCCACTTATAAGTGTGAACTACATGTTATTTTATTTCATTTTTTTGCGTTAATTTGCTTAGGGGAATAGCCTCCAGCTGTTTCTATGTTGCCGCAAAGGACATGATTTTGTTCTTTTTTTATGGCTAACTATTCCATGAGGAGCAGAATACTATTCCACACACACCCCATGTTTTCTTTATCCAGTCTACCGTTGACGGACACAGGTTAGTTCCATGTTTTTTGCTATTGTGACTAGTGCTGCAACAAACATACAGGTGCATGCGTCTCTTTGGTGGAACAATTTCTTTTCTTTTGGATCTATACCTACTACTGGCATTGCTGGGTCAAATGGTAGCTCTGTTTCAAGTTCTTTGAGAAATCTCCAAACTGCTTTCCGCAGTGGCCGAGCTAGGTTCCATTCCCACTAACTGGGTAAATGTTCCCTTTTCTCTGCAGCCTCGCTGGCATCTGTTCTTTTTTGAGTTTTTAATAAAAGCCTTTCTGACCGGTGTGAGATGGTATCTCATTGTGGTTTGATTTGCATTTCTCTGATGATTAGCGATGTGGAACATTTTTTCATATGTTTGTCTACCGCTAGTGTGTCTTCGTTTGAGAAGTGTCTGGTTCATATATTTGCCCACTTTTTCTTGGGGTCATTTGTTTTTTGCTTGTTGAATTAAGTTCATTATAGATTTTGGATATTAGACCTTTGTCAGATGACAAATAGACAAATTCACAATTTGTGAATATTTTCTCCCATTTTGTAGGTTGTCTGTTTACTCTGTTGATAGTTTCTTTTGCTGTGCAGATGCTCTTTAGTTTAATTAGGTCCCACTTGCCAATTTTTGTTTTTGTTGCAGTGGCTTTTGAAGACTTAGTCACACGTTCTTTTCCAAAGCTGATATCCAGCATGGTGCTTCCTCAACTAATCCTTTAGAAGAATGGTTTTCTTCTGGGATTCTTACAGAATGTGGTCTTACATTTAAATCTTCCATCTTGACTTAATTTTTGTACATGATGAAAGGTAGAGGCCCGGGTTTATTCTTCGGCATTATAGGTAGCCTATCCCAGCACTGTTTATTGCGTAAAGGGGTCCTTTCCCCATTGCTTATTTTTGGTGACTTTGTTAAAGATCAGATGCCTGTGGGTGTGCAGCTTTATTTCTGGGTTCTCTGTACTCCATTGGTATATGTGTTTGGTTTTGTACCAGTACTGTGCTGTTTTGGTTACTGTTTGGCCTTATAGTATACTTTGAAGTTGGGCAATGTGATGCCTCTGGCTTTGTTCCTTTTGCTTTGGCAATCCTTTGGGCTCTTTTGGGGTTCCATATTTTAGAATAGTTTTTTCTAATTCTGTGAAAAATGACATTGGTAGTTTGATAGGCATAGTGTTGAATCTAGATTGCTTTGGGCAATATGGCTATTTATTTTATTTTATTTTTGAAACAGAGTCTTGCTCTGTCACCCAGGCTGGAGAGCAGTGGCACGATCTTGGCTGACTGCCGTCTCTGCCTCCTGAATTCAAGCAATTCTCCTGCCTCCACCTCCTGAGTAGCTGGGATTACAGGCACGTGCCAGCATACCTGGCTACTTTTTGTATTTTTAGTAGAGATGGGGTTTTACCATGTTGGCTAGGCTGGTCTCAAACTCCTGACCTCAAGTGATCCATCCACCTTGGCCTCCCAAAGTGCTGGGATTGCATTTGTGAGCTACCACGAGTGTGGCCATTTTAGTGATATTGATTCTTCCAATTCATGAGCATAGAATGTTTTTCCACTTGTTTGTGACGTCTCTGATTTCTTTCAGCAGTGTTTGTAGTTTTCCTTGTAGAGATCTTTCACCTCTTTGATTAGATGTATTCCTAGATATTGGTATGTGTCTATTATAAGTGAGATTGTGATCTTAATTTGACCCTCAGCTTGAACATTATAGGGGAATATAAATGCTGCTGATTTTTATTTACTGATTTTGTATCCTGAAACTTTACTGAAGTCATTTATCAGTTCCAGGAGTCTTTTGGCAGAGTATTTAGGGTTTTATAGGTATAGAATCATATTGTCTGCAAAGAGAGAGAGTTTGACTTTTTTTCCTATTTGGATACCTTTTATTTCTTCCTCTTGCCTGATTGCTCTGGCTAGGACTTCCAGAAATGCATTCTTAAGCTTATCTATTGATCTAGGATAGATCCATTGAATCTGTTTTGGCCAAAAATTAAGTATCAACTTAACCTTGTTTGATTATTTCTTATCATATTAGTAATTAATTTGGGGGATGATCATGATAATTCAAACACTGAAAACTTAGATTTCAGAATGTTTTGTAATGATGAGTGTGACTGTGAAGTATACAGCAAGATCACTGTAAAATAGAAGGCTGCCTTTAGAGTAGGAATATGATTTAGATAATAGTCTGCCATCAGTTAGGCAGTCAGGACCAAGCGAGTGAGTGGAGTCTTACAGTCTGTTACACGGTGAAGTCTTACGGTATATTTGAAACTCAGCCTCACGTAGTGAACTGAAGATTTTCTTTTACAGTGAACATGAGTAAACTCATTAAAGAGAATCTCCTGCTGTTTCTTGACACTGCGCAGATTACATATTTTGGATTTTTGATAAACTTTATTTCCTGGATGATCTCTCTTTCTGGGTGCCCTCTAATTAACTTTTTATAAAGCACCAACCACCACCTCTCCACCTTTAAAATCTTTTTGTGAGAACAAGCAGAATGATTAACTTTCTAATTGATGTGTGGTGGTATAGCTATCTAAGATACTTTCATTAAAACAACTTAATGTTTTAGAGATAGCCAAGTTAAATACGTAATCACTCTCTAGAGTAATTAAAGTGAAAGAATGGATATAATTAGAAATTGTGTCTGTCTTTTTATAGGATGTCACATAACTCATAGTTCTGCTGTTATGCAGTTGAAAATAAATGGTTCTGATAGTTTCCTTGGAGAAAGTGCTAGAGGAGGTAGTACTTTCACACACATAGTCCAGTCTAAGCTTGGCATCATTGTTAGATTACTCGTTTGTCTTATCTGCAATTATTCAGTGAGATTTTAAAAAAATGCATGTCTATTGAGCTGCCAGACTATATACTTTCTCCCAGAATATAGTTAGAGATGTGGGATTTTAGGAATGGAATGATTTTCCCAATTCCTAAGATAAATAAAATTTTGAGTTTTTTCATGGCTCTTTCTGTTATAAAATATGGAATCCTTTTTAAGAAAAGAATTGAGTCAAAATGAAATTTGAGATTGAACTTGTTGCCTAGAGTTAGTTTAAACAGATTGTTGCAGAAATGGAGAGTAATTTATGTAACAGATATATTAAAGTTGCTCCTTTATTTATTTGTTTTTTGAGATGGGATCTCACTCTGTTGCCCAGGCTGGAGTGCATTGGTGGCATCTCGGCTCACTGCAACTTCTGCCGTCTGGGTTCAAGCGATTCTGCTGCCTCAGCCTCTCCCGATACCTGGGACTACAGGCACACGCCACCATGCCTGGCTGGTTTTTGTATTTTTAGTAGAGATAGGGTTTCGCCATGTTGGTCAGGCTGGTCTCGAACTCCTGGCTTCAAGCCATCCGCCCTCCTTGGCCTCCCAAAGTGCTGGGACTACAGGTGTGAGCCACTGCGCCTGGGCTAAAGTTGCTCCTTTTAGCAAGACGTCACACAAAAGGTGTGACTTATTTGCCTTTTCATCAAATTTTGCTGAGCAGTGTATTTGCCAGATTTTTAACCAGGTTCTTTTTCTTAAAAAAGTTAGCGTTGTAATTAAAGCAAAAGATCAATTTGTGTGAGGCGACAAATTAGTTATGCTTGTTGAATTTAAAAATCTTATGTGCGTGTTTATAGTTTTTTTGTTTGTTTGTTTAGGATACGTATCTTTGTATTGGATCCGGCCTCTTCTTTGTAGATACCATTTTTTTTTTCCTTACACTTGGTGATTTTTCCTGTTTATCTGGTTAATTTCTTAGCTCAAAAGCAATCTTTTCTAAGCATCCTTTTCTGATCTCCCTGTGTATACTGCCCCATCCTTGCTATTCCATGTGTACTGCTTTCAGCCAGCTCATCAATAATCTAAATCTCAGGGGTTATGTTTCAGTTCTTATTCTATCTTGCTGTGAAACTGGTCAGTATTAACTTCTCTCTTTTCTTACATACTCTTTCCCCACTTTCCTGGTTTTCCTTCCTCTTGTGTAGTTTCTGCTGCTTTTTCTTTCTTTGTAAGCTCCTTCTCTTCTGCTCATTCCACTAATGTTGATGTTCCTCAGGTAATTTCTCTGGGCTCCTTTGTTTTTCTGGCATGTCAGATCCTCCCAGGAAAATGTCATTTATTTCATAACTTCAGTGATCATCTAATCTTGATGACCCCCAGATAAAAACTCTTAGCTTAGATCTTTCTGTGGATTCCATACTTATATCTGGGTGGCTTCTTGGCAGTTTCAGTGAAAACTCCCTAGATGTCCCACAAGCCCCGTAAGCCCAGTGTCTGCAGACAACTCATTAGGGATTCTTCTCCAACCTCTCTGATAATGTCATTTCTCTGCTCAAGAAATGCTCCCTATTTTCTCATTTATTGTCTAGTCTTTGGGGACCACTCTTCTACTGGATTTCTTATAGTTCAGGCTATCTTTTTTTTTTTTTTTTTTGAGGTAAAATATATTGCCCAGCTTAGTTTTAAACTCCTGGACTCCAGCAGTCCTCCTGCCTCAGGCTCCTGGGTAGCGGGGGCTACAGGTGTGCGCCTCCACATCTGACTACTTTAAAACATTTTTTTAGAGGTAGGGTCTTGTTATGCTTCCCAGGCTTGTCTTGAACTCCTGGACTCAAGTGATCCCACCACCTCATCCCCTCTAGGAGATGGGATTACAGGCACAAGCCACTGCTCCTGATTCATTGCAGACCATCTTATGAGAAAACATTCTGTGGCTACTCTCTGTGTACTTCTGATACCTTCTGTTCTGCATTTGTTTTCATTCGGACTCTAGTTTTCTTTTCTTTTCTTTTTTTGAGTTGGAGTCTCACTCTATTGCCCAGGCTGGAGTGCAGTGGCATGATCTCGGCTCACTGCAACCTCTGCTTCTGAATTGGGTTCAAGCGATTCTCCTGCCTCAGCCTCCTGAGTAGCTAGGGTTATAGGCATGTACCACCATGCCCGGCTAATTTTTGTATTTTTAGAAGAGACAGGGTTTGACCATGTTGGTCAGAGTGGTCTCGAACTCCTGACCTCGTGATCTGCCTGCCTCGACCTCCGAAAGTGATTGGGATTACAAGCCTGAGCCACCGTGCTGGGCCGTCTGACTCTATTTTTCTTCCTAACACTTACCACTGTGTGATGTATGTGTTTATCTGTTTTTTTTTTTTTTTCCCTTCTTTTGAATTTTAGATCCAACTAGAGAGGGAATTAATTTTGTTATTATCCTCTAGAACAGTGCCTGGCACATAGTAGGGGTTCAGTAAATATTTGTGACCAGAAAGAAAGAAAGAAAGACTTCAGTTCATTAAGGAGGTGGTTGTAGAAATTCTGGGAGATAGAAAGAGCTATCTTTAAAAAAAATCATAATAAATATAAGAGTACTTATGAGTTCATTGTTTGAAAACATTGTAAACCAGATGCAGTGGCTCACGCCTATAATTCCAGCACTTTGGGAGGCTCAGGCGGGCGGATCACTTGAGGTCAGGAGTTCGAGACCAGCCTGGCTAATGTGGCGAAACCCCATCTCTACTAAAAATACAAAAATTAGCCAGGCGTGTTGGGCGCCGGTAGTCCCAGCTACTCAGGAGGCTGAGGCGGGAGAATCCCTTGAACCCGGGAGGCGGAAGTTGCAGTGAGCTGAGGTCGTGCCACCGCACTCCAGCCTGGGTGACAGAATAAGAGTCTGTCTCAAAAAAAAAAAAAAAAAAAAAAAAAAAAAAGGCAAGAAAAGAAAAAAAAAGGCAAACATTGTAGCCTTTGTTACTAATTTTCCAGCTGACCATGAGGAGATTATATTTTCTGAGTCTGATAAATGAAGGAATGGGATCAGGCAATGTTTAAAGTCCTGTCCAACTATAATACGTACATTTATCTATTTAATCTAAACAAGGTCCTAACAAGGCCTCTTCCTTAGTTGTCTGTGCAAAAGTCCATTTGAATCAGGTTAAATATGTAGTAGAGAGATTACGTCATTTTCCTATGCTAAAATCTTTGCCCTGGTATTCTTTGATCTGTGGCTTATCGAAGGGCCTTCACAGTGTCATGCCATTCTGTCTCCGATATTCCATGTCACCATTCCTTACTTGTGATGGTTAACTGGGCTAAGGGATGTCTAGATAGCTGGGAAAATATTACGTCTGGATGTATCTGTGAGAGTGGTCTGGGAAGAGATGAGCATTTGAATCTGCAAACTAGTAAAGATCACCCTCATCAGTCTATTGAGGGTGCAAGTAGACCAAAAAGGCAGAGGAAAGGTGAATTTGCTCTCTCCCTTTTGAGCTGGCACGTCCATCTTCTGCTCTTGGTGCTCTTGGTTCAGGGGCTTTCTGACTCAGGTTCAGTCTCCCAGCTTTGTGTATGTTCTGTTCTCACATTGCCCTTGATGTTTGGAGCTTTGCACTCAGCTTCCCTCTCCCTGCACAGCAGCTCAGCTGTAGGCCTTTCTGAGCTCGTTTTAGACTTAAAAATCTCTTCTATTTTACTGTTTTTAATTGCCTTGTATTATTTTCAAATACCTCTAAATTATTTTAGATGGTTTTTAGTCTTTGTCTTTTTCTTTTTTTTTTTTAGTATTTTAAATCTTATAATATTGCCTTTAATATAGACCCTGGGGCTCTCTGACTTACAATAAAATAATGAAATTACATTAGAACTTTCATTTTAAGGTCATCTTGTTTTTTCCTTATTTCTTTCATGGATTTGAAGGTCTCCTCTTCTATTTTATTATTTTGTTGCATTTTACTGCCTTTAGTATTTTTAAAAATACAATAGGGGGGTCTTGAGATCTTTCTATTAAAATTATTTTGGTAACTTTTACTGGTTTACAGAATTAGTAATGGCACTTTATTATTATTATTTTTTTAATGGAACTTGGCAAGCCATTTATTCTTTGTTGTAAGGTAAATAAAAATGGTACACCTGCTTTAGCCTTATTGGTAGTTTTGTGTGACACAGTGAAACATAATATAATGTTAGTAGATATTAAAGAAGCTTCTTCCTTAAACATCTGTTGTTTCATCAATATGAGACATGCTAAATGTAATTAGTAATTTAGATTATTCCTTGCCAGTTAATGATGCAAACAGTGTTGACCCTTACCTATCAGGTATAAATATGCAGTGTAAACACTGGAGAAGAATGGCTGTTTGAGGAGTTTGGAGTTTATTTCTTTGTAGGATGTTATACTTTTACGAGGCTATGTGTTGACATATAGTAACTGGACTGCCTGGAAAGATGTCTTATAAAAATAGTCACACTTCAGAACCCAGACGAAGAAAATGGTAAAGTTCCTCAATTACTGCATCAATCCCTCCAAACGGGTTGGTCATCTTCCCAGCTAATGATGTTTTGCCCTGCTCCACGGCAATTTCTCTTCCCTAACCTATGCTGTAATTTTAGTGGGCGCTACCTTTCTTGTTAACATTTCCATTTTAATACTTTTTTGAGTATTTATCCTGAAAGCTTTTTGTTAGTGGGCATTTGCTATATTAGAAGAAGCCAAAGATCAGATATTTTTGGGCAGCCAAATCTTTTACCTGCATGGGAAATCATGCCAAGTGTGAGACTATCTTCTCTGTCCATTCATAAAACTTCCTCTAGATAAGGTCAGGAATTCTTGGAAATAAAACTAGTGTTCTTCACATACTCTCTCCAGCCTGTTAAATTATTTACACGTGAACCTTGGATGATGATGATTTCAGGTTGACTGAATTATCATTGACTGCAGTGGGCTTTAGGAAGTAGGTGCTTCATACATGTTTATTGCATGGCTGTGAAGTCACTATGCCTTTGATGATTTTATTTACATCCAACCCCAAGCTGTAACAGGAGCAGTCTCTTGCATGATGCAGTCAGTTTCTTTTTGCTGTACTTTCAGTTCAACTTCATCTTCTAAACTTCTTATCAAGTTGTTTATGTATTAGCTTCTTATTGATGCTGTATCAAGTCATGACAGACTTTTTACTTTTTAATTTTAATTTTAATTTTAATTTTTTTTGAGACAGAGTCTTGCTCTGTCGCCCAGGCTGGGGTGCAGTGGCACCATCTCAGCTCACTGCAACCTCCACCTCCTGGGTTCAAATGATTCTCCTGCCTCACCCTCCCGAGTAGCTGGGACTACAGGCATGTGCGACCACACCCAGCTAATTTTTGTATTTTTAGTAGAGACGGGGTTTCACCGTGTTAGCCAGGATGGAGAAGTCTTGATATCCTGACCTCGTGATCCTCCTGCCTCGGCCTCCTAAAATTCTGGGATTACAGGCGTGAGCCACCGCTCAAGTCAAGACAGATTTTTTAGCTTAAAACAGTGGTCCCCAACCTTTTTGGCACCAGGGACTGGTTTTGCGGAAGATAGTTTTTCCAGGGAAGTAGTGTGAGGGGGTGGATGGTTTCTGGATGAAGCTATTCCACCTTGGATCATCAGGCATTAGATTCTCATAAGGAGCATGCAACTTAGATCCCTGCCATATGCAATTCACAATAGGGTTAGTGCTCCTATGGGAATCCACTGCTACCACTGACTGTGATACGGGAGTGCTGGGAAGGGAAGAGTGTGGTCCCTTTAAATGATAAGGAAGTGGGTAAGGGAAGTGCTGGGTAGAGGAGGCCATGTTCCCTGGCTAGGGTGCTACCCCCACGGACCTAGGTGAGGGCAGGCACTTCTGCCTTTGCGCCCAAATGTTGCATTTTCCAAGACCTCCCTGGTCTGCCACGTCCCCATCCTGGGTCTATAAAAACCTGAGACCCTAGCAAGGCATAGACAGAAGCAGCTGGAGGGTGAGAGGAACACACTGGTGGAAGAAGGCAAGTGACTGGACATCGAGAGAATGTGGAGGGTGTCACACGTGTCTGTGTGAAGAGACCACCAAACAGGCTTTGTGTGAGCAGTAAAGCTTTTTAATCACCTGGGTGTAGGCAGGCTGAGTCTGAAAAGGAGTCAGCAAAGGGTGGTGCAATTATCATCAGTTCTTATAGGTTTGGGATAGGTGATGGAGTTAGGAGCAATTTTCATGGGCAGGGGGTGGATCTTACAAAGTACATTCTCAGGTGTGGGGAGGATATTACAAAGTACATTATCAAGGGCAGGAGAATATCACAAAGTCCATAATCACGAGGGCGGGGAGGGTGTATTGTCATAGGTCAGTTGATCAGTTAGGGTGGGGCAGGAACGAGTCACAATGGTGGAATGTCGTCCGTTAAGGCAGGAACTGGCTATTTTCACTTCTTTTGTGGTTCTTCAGTTGCTTCAGGCCATCTGGATGTATATGTGCAGGTCACAGGGGATATGATGGCTTAGCTTGGGCTCAGAGGCCTGACAGAGGGGAGCACACAGGCAGAAGAGCACACCAGCAGATGCCAGCATGCTGGGAGGCCATCGACCAGCAGAACGACGCAGAGTTTGGCTGGGACAGTCGGAGGAGAGTCCGGGTCACTGAGTGCCCAACTCCAGGAGAAAACCCTCTCCTTTCTGGCTCCCCTATCTGCCGAGAGCTACTTTACTCAATAAAACCTTGCACTTATTCTCCAAGCCCATGTGTGATCTGATTTTTCCAGTACACCAAGGCAAGAAACCCCAGGATACAGACATCCCTTGTCCTTTGATAAGGAAGGGGGCCTAATTGAGCTGACTAACACAAGCTGCCTACAGACTGCTAAATTAAAAGAGCACCCAGTAACACACACCCACGAGCCCCACAACCTGCCCATCTGTGTGCTCCCCCTAGAGGTTTGAGCAGCGGGGCACTGAAGCGAGCCACTCCCCCTGTTGCAGAGGGGGACAAGGGAACCTTTAATCTCCTTTCTCTATATTTCATATCAGTGGAACCATGTAATATTTGTCGGTTTATCCCTCTTGTAGCATGTGGCAGACCATCTATTGGTTTTTGGTCTTGGAGAGTATAGGGGTGAAGATAATTTTTCCTCCCCCTCTGCCTCTAAAGATTTGAATGTGCTGAAATGACCTGACATTAGACTGATGAACAGGGGAAAAGGCATATAAATGTATTAATGTGCATAAGCACAGGAGCCGTACAATATGTGAGACTCAGAACTGAAGCCGCCTTGCAAAGGTTATGACGGTGAGAGAAATCCAGCACAACTGACCTTATCTTGGTTCTGACCCCACAAGCTAACTGTCTGCTCATTCCTGGGTGTAGGTCAAGCTAACTAAAAAGGAGTTTAGTTCACAGTTTAACTTTAAAGTAAGAATAATAGCCCCTTCCTGAAACTGGTCCCCTCTTGCTTGGAAACTGAAACTGCCTTGTAAAACTAATGAAAGCCAACAAGATTAGAATTATGATAAGGGCCTGAATTCTGGTAAGCTATAGGCACAGTGAAGAAGAGAGAGCTAGCCATTGTTCCCCAGCCTGGTTGCTGCTAGAGGTCACAAGATTTGTAACTTCCCTAGTTGTTCCTATAGATAACATTACCATTGTAAACCCTAAGATTGGTTTTTGAGATATTTTTCAGACCTTTGCATTCCGGTTAAACTGATGCCATCTGGACCATGACTCATCCCAAGGAACTGACTCAACTCGTCCTGTGACTGCCACCTAGAAACTGACCCAGCACATGAAGACAGTTCCAACATTCCAGTGATTTCATCTCCAACCAATCAGTAGCATACATTCCCTAGCCCTCAGCTTGCCAGATTATCCTTAAAAACCCTGGCTCCAAGCTATCGAGGAGGTGGATTGAGGAGAGATACCTCCCCTCCTTCCACTCAGCTGCCTTGCAGTAATTAAACTCCTTCTCTGCTGCAACACCTCTACTGTTCTCCGTGTATTGGCTTTTCTGGGCAGCGGGTAAGAAGAACCTGTCAGGCTGTAACAGAAAGGACAGATAGCCACAGCTGAAATGGCACCCTGTTTCTAGGGGACAAGGAGAGGGAGAATGTAGGCAATTTTGGGGGATAGTGACTTTTAGGAGAGTTTAATGGATCCAAGGAGCAGACAGTAGTTTGTAAATGGTTCTCTTTGGAAATTGAATGGGGCCCACAAGTTATGGAAATTTGAGGGAGGAACTGCAGGTGAACGGAGGTTCTATTATGCAGTTAAAGTCTCGCGGGTAATGTCTCAAAGCCGCCCTCTGAAGAATAGATGAAAAGTCTGTCTGGTCCTGGCAGTGACTTATTATAGTTTCTTCCCTTCTCAGGTTGATCTTTCCTGGTATTTTAATGAGATTTCTAGGGAGGAGGTTTAAGAGAATTGCATTTCTTAAGGAAAAAGTTTCCTTAGTCTGATAAGGAAATTCCAGAGAGAGCCCCTCTCTGGGCTTTGGGGGTTGGAGAGAAACAAGAGAAGGTTACAGAGTCCTTGGTTCTGAGGCAGCTTCTAAGTTCTTCTGTTTTTTTAAAATTCAAAAGTGCCCAGCATATGAAAGCACCATACTTTGGGGTATCATTTTCTGAGCCCCAAAAATAGTCATAGTAATTTTCTGCAGAAAACATTTGTATGATTTTCAATGCAAAAATGAATTCTTCATCTTCCCCGTTTACTTTCGTTTTACATGACCTTAGTGAAAGGTTTTTAAAATTTATTTTTATTTTTTAAATTTTCCCAGTGGACACTGTTATAATTGTGGGCTTGTTGATTCATGCTGATGAATAGTAATTTCTTGCAAGTTATTCGGGCACATAGGGTTCATTTTTCATGTGATCTGCATAAAAATAATGGTGGTGAATACTAATCAAGTAAGAATGCAGATTTGAATACTAAGCTTCAAAGAAAAAAACTTAATTAGAACCTGTAAGTCACAGTGGTGGTCCCTCTGCAGGGAAAGTATGCTTCATTAGTTCTGTAACGTAAAACTTTTTTCTTGTTCCAACCTATAAATTGATTAGTGACACCACATGGATAAGAAATTGGGAGTGGATTGGGCAGAACTGCTTTCTATATGATGTTCCTAAGGATTGTTTATTATTATCAGTAGCATAGTTTAAACTAAAATTATTTTCCCCAGGATAAAAATGTATTTGAACAGTTAAATCAAGTTTATTTCTCAAAAAATTTGTATGTGAATGCATTGAACTATATACAACATAGGAGATATTAGTTACTTTTAAAGGCAAAACCCACAGTTCCTTTTGCACCAACCTAATACAAAGAAATATAAGTTCTCTAAGAACTTCCAGTCTCGTGTGCTTATCTTTGGGACTTTATATGTACATGTATGCAGCTCGACATAACATACAGAAGGTTAACAAACAGAATTACACAGTGCACCGGAACACCATAAAAATTATATAAGAGTTTGAGTGATAGTAGATAAATAAACCATATAGACTAGTGGTACTCAATGTTTTTATTTTAAAAGGTATAAAACCTTTTTTCTCTAAATGAAATCTTAAACTGAACGCAAAGTATGAAAAACTGGTGAAAGCCGGGCATAATGGTGTGTGCCTGTAGTCCTGGCTATTTGGGAGGCTGAGGCAGGAGGATCACTTGAGCCCAATAGTTCGAGTGTAGCCTGGGCTGAACATAATGAGATTCCTATCTTTAAAAAAATAAGTGAGCAAAGATTATTTATTTAATTTTTAGTGCTGGAGGCCAGGGTTCTAGATCTAGTTCTTTATGACCTGGGGCTATTTACCTCAACTCTGGGTCAATTTCCTTATTAGTACATGGACTACTAATGGGATTGTTGTGAGGATTAAAAATAATGGAGTAGTTGAAGCCTTTGAAAACAGTCTGGGACATGGTAAGTACTGTACACATTGTATCTGTTATTATTGCTGTTATATTAGAAGTGGGGGTGAGTCCACAACACTTTCCTTTCCTGTTACATCTGCAAGTCCTAAGCCTAGAGAAGGTAAATGCTATCCCAGTCACAACACTTTCCTTTCCCTTTACATCTGCAAGTCCTAAGCCTGGAGAAGGTAACTGCTATCCCAGTTCCGGGAAGAAGTCACTCAAGCTGACATGGCAGTTTTTGTAGAAAAATTGTTGACAGTGTATCTGTGTTAACAGTCCCAGGGGTTTGTTAGTTTTATTATCATCTTTTGGCTGTTATCTTCATTACAGTCATATGAAACAGACCTAAGCTGAAATCGCTTTAAATTAAGGCAGCATTTTGTGCTGGGCGCTGTTCTGCTTACCAGGATTTACCCAATGCGGACGTCAAAAACCTGGCTCCAGCCAGGTGTGGTGGCTCACACCTGTAATCCCAGGACTTCGTGAGGCCGAGGCGGGTGGATCACCTGAGGTCAGGAATTCGAGACCAGCCTGGCCAACATGGTGAAACTTCGTCTCTACTGAAAATGCAAAACTTAACTGGGCCTGGTGGTGTGTGCCTGTAATTCTAGCTACTTAGAGGCTGAGGCAGGAGAATCACTTGAACCCAGGAGGCAGAGGTTGCTGTGAGCCAATAGCCCACCACTGCACTCTAGCGTGGGTGGCAGAGCAAGACTCCATCTCAAAAAATACAACCAACAAAAAAAACAAAACTGGCTTCAGCTTCCTGGTATGATTTACCTGAATCAGTTGTACATTTATTTTTACATATATTTGTGTGTGTGTGCACGTTTATTTGTATGTGAATATATATTTTACACGTATAGTATGCAGTTAAAATATATACATAAAAGCCTTAAAAATAATGACAGCGACAGCTATTTCCATGACACCATGCATTCTAAATCTCTTGTTTCTTCCTTTAGGAAACTCAAACCCTAACCTTGTGGCGAAGAGAAAGGCTTTGGTTCTATGTGGACCTTCCTCTGTGTGCCACGTCGCTGATTTGGGAAGTCTGATGCTGGCTTCAGGGCTTTGCTAACTTACCAGATAATGCTCTTAATTTTTCCTTTCATATTTTCCAAGAAAAATCTTTAACATTGAAAAATGACTCTCTTGATTTCCTCTAATATGTCTGTCCCATTTCTCACTGCTGGCTTTATTTGTAAGTAACCATGTACTGGTGGTCTCTCTCTAAAGACTGCATTCTGTTTTGCATTTGGTAGCAGTTTCTCTGACTGCTCTAGGGGTAGGAGGAGCCTGGATTCCAAAGAGAAAATGAATTTTCAACCAGGCACATGTAGGGATACATTTCTGTGTGGTGCTGTTATATACCACCCCTCTTTCCACCCACAGACAGAAAGTTTGGGGAATTACTTTCTAATCATTTCATGTTGAATATTACATTAGCACATCAAAAGAAGATATTTAATTTGTAAGGTTAATGGTTTTGCTTTTTAAGAGTTTTAATCACTTGTGGACTAAACAAAAATCCCACTTTGATTTGCTAGTGCATTGTATTACGCTGTGGTTGTGTTGCTATAAAGAAGTACCTGAGGCTGGGCAATTTATACAGATAAGAGGTTTCCTTGGCTTACAGTTCTGCAGCCTGTATAAGAAGCATGCATGGCACCTGGCATCTGCATGGTTTCTGGTGAGGCCTCAGGAAGCTTACAGTCATGGTAGAAGGCAAAGCGGAGCTGGCGTGTCACATGGAGGAAGCAGGAGCTAGTGTGTGGGGGTGGAGCATCACACACTCTGAAATGAGCATATCTTATCATGAGCACAGCACGGGGCCATGAGAGATCCTCCCCCACGACCCAGACACCTCCCTCCAGGCCCCACCTCCAACACTGGGGATTACAATTCAACGTGAGATTTGGTGGGAACGTATGTTCAAACTATATCGTGCATCCTCATGAAGAGAGCTATTGTTAAATCATTCTGTTGGCAATAGAGCTGTTGTAATTTCCTCAGTAATATTTACAGATAAAAATTAGCTTTTACTCATTTTTTTTGCCTAGTGAATTTTAATTCTATCAGCGAGTATAGCCTCATGATTAAAGGCATAGGTTCTGGAGTCAGGTACCTGGATTTGAATATGTTGGACTATTTACTATGTGACTCTGGGCAACCCAACTTTCTTTCCGTGCCCCGTTTTCTCATTTGTAACATGAAGCTCAATTTGGTACCTGCGTCATAGGGTTATTATAAAGACTCAATGAGATACTTAGCACAGTTCTTGGTACAAAGTTAGCACTAATTGTAATTACTGTAGAGTGGTAGCATGATGTAATAGAATTAGACAAACGTGGGTTGTAATCCTAGCACTGGTTGAGGGTGAGGGTGGAGGTGTCTGTATACGACCTTGAGCAAACTGTTTGACCTCTTTGCATTGATTTCTTCAACCTATAAATTATGGGTAACCTTCCTTATCAGGTAATTAGGAAGATCTGGTACATACCAAAATTTTAAAATGGCTACTATATTAATCTCTTCTCCCTTTCTTCCCACTTCTTTTTTTTTTTTTTTTTGAGAAGGAGCCTCACTCTTGTTGCTCAGGCTGGAGTGCAATGGTGCGATCTCGGCTCACTGCAACCTCCGCCTCCTGGGTTCAAGCGATTCTCCTGCCTCGGCCTCCTGAGTAGCTGGGATTACAGGCGCTGGCCACTACACCCAGCAAATTTTTTGTATTTTTAGTAGAGATGGAGTTTCACCATGTTGGCCAGGATGGTCTTGAACTCCTGACCTCAGGTGATCCACCTGCCTTGGCCTCCCAAAGTGTCTTTACACTTCTTAATTCAATTTAAGAATGCTGCAAATTCAGGAAACCTTTTATTTTTTAAAAAATCAGGTAGTATTCTTTTTAACACATTAAGTAGTTGTCATTCAATATGTTTTATTGGAATCAATTTTTTTCAATGGCTGAACTATGTTTAGCTGAATTACAGGAAACAAATAGAAGGCATTGAAAAGAGATCAAGTATTAAAGAATGTTAAGGTTTTGTTTCTAAAGGATAATTAGGCAATGCAGTTTTGTCTTCATGAGAAGCCAAGAGGGAAGAAAGTAAAGATAGGCCAGCTAGGTCAGAGAAATGAGAGAGACAGCAGTCCTGTGTTTAGTCTTTGATTAGCATCAGCAACACTAGGAAGAGCCATTCAAGCTGGGAGAGGGCTCCAGGAACTACTCAAGGAATTGTGAGTTTCCTTACTTACTGAGTAGGTAAAGATGCTGAAAGGTTTGAGATGATTTGATGGTAACAAGCCAAGATCATAGACCTTTTCTGTAGGCTCTTGGGGATGTGTGAGAAAGGTAGTTAATACAAAGCAAGTTGGCTCAGCCAGGGAGAGGTGATAAGGGGGAAGAGACAGGATAGTGGCTTCTGTACCTTAAGGTTTTATACTTTAAAGACTTGGCTGGGCGCGGTGGCTCACGCCTGTAATCCCAACACTTTGGGAGACCAAAGCGGGCGGATCATTTGAGGTCCAGAGTTCAAGACCAACCTGGCCAACATGGTGAAACCCCGTCTCTACTAAAAATACAAAAATTAGCCAGGCATGGTGGCAGGCACTTGTAATCCCAGCTACTCAGGAGGCTGAGACAGGAGAATCGCATGAACCCGGGAGGCAGAGTTTGCAGTGAGCTGAGATAGCACCACTATGCTCCAGCCTGGGTGAGAGAGCGAGACTCCATCTCAAAAAAATAAAAAAATTAAAAAAGACTTGCTTCTGAGATAGGGATTAGGATGGGGAGAGGCCAGAACTTTATGGAGAACTCATACGTTTCATTTTTCTCTCTGTTTATCAGTACTTCTGGGCAGTCAGAAAGCTGGTGTTAAGGACACGTAGCTCTGATTTTCCTGTATAGTAAAGTATTGATAGGAAACAGCAACAGCTTATTCTGCAGACGACCAATTTTTTCCCAGAGATGCCAAGCACAGTACATCACCCCTATTAAGCACAAAACTCCTTTTTATAAACATGTATTTTAAAACACACACACGCATACACCCACACCCACCCACCCACCCACCCACACACACCCACACACACACACACACACACACAAATGCTATCCTGAAGAGAGAATCTTAGATAATATATAACTACTTATATACACAATTTCAAAATAGCAATATAATGCCCTAATGGAAATATAAAGAATAAATAAATGGAAAGTTGTTTATCATGAAATGGTGTCTCTTACCTGTTATGGTCAGAATGTTTGTGTCCTTCCAAAATTTGTATGCTGTGTGTTTTTTTTTTTTTGGAGATAGAGTCTCGCTCTGTCGCCCAGGCTGAAGTGCAAGTGGTGCGATCTCGGCTCACTGCAAGCTCTGCCTCCTGGGTTCACGCTATTCTCCTGCTGTGTGTTCTTAACCCCTAAGGTGATAATATTAAGAGGTGGTGCTTCGGGGAGGTAATTAGCTCAGGAAGGCAGAGTCCTCATGAGCGGGATTAGTGCCCTTATAAAAGAGGCCCAAGGGAGCTGACTTCCCCGTCTGCCATGTGAGGACACAGCAGCACCATCTGTAAATGAGGAAACCTGCCTCGCCAGACACTGAATATGCAGACACCTCGATTTTTGGATTTCCCAGCCTCCACAACAGTGAATATATATATATATTCCCAAATATACATATATAGTGAATATATATTATATAGTGGATATATAATATATATTATACAGTGGATATATAATATATAATATAGTGAATATGTAATATATAGTGAATATATATTATATATATATTCTCAAATATATATATATGTGTGTGTATATATATTTGAGACCAAGTCTTACTCAGTCGCCCAGGCTGGAGTGCAGTGGCATGATCTTGGCTCACTGCAACCTCTGCCTCCCAGGTTCAAGTGATTCTCCTGCCTCAGCCTCCCGAGTAGTTGGGATTACAGGCACTCACCACCACGCCTGGCTAATTTTTATATTTTTAGTAGAGACGAGGTTTCACCATGTTGGCCAGGCTGGTCTTGAACTCCTGACCTCAGGTGATCCGCCTGCCTTGGTCTCCCAAAGTGCTGGGATTATAGGCACGAGCCACCATGTCCAGCCGAAAAATAGATTTTTGTTGCATATAAGCCACCCAATTTGTGGTATTCTGTTATAGCAACCTCTGCTGCCTAGGACATTGTTATACATAAATGTTTAGGCACTGGGGGCACAGCATTGCTGTGAATGTGCGGCTCTAATTGGAGACTGATACAGCTTTGTTGTCTTTGGGATTCAGATAGCATGACCTTATAGTCTCAAATGATGAACAACTCCTGGTAAGGTTTTGAAGACAAAAGTACCAGTTTCTTTCATTTTACCTGATGGTTGCAATCTTAGAAAAATTCAGCATATATGAAATACACCAAAACAATACAAGAATTACTTCTTATATGTAATCAGCAGTTAGATTCTAGACCTAAATGTCTGAACTGGACATTTGGAAGTTGTATGTAATTGTGACAGATATTGTGGGACATAAGCACCTTTGTCTCCTTCAGAGTGAATCCTGATGGTGCCCCACAATTATTGTGAAAACCAAACTATCCTCACCAATTTCCAGACCTCCCAGGGGGCAATGCCAACCCTTCCGAATAGCAGAATTTTATTCCATCCACATCCCCCAGGGGTTTTAGTCAGAAGACAGGACAGTGAAAGCTGCTGTCACATCCAAATCCCAAGAGACTTCTCCTTGCCTGTCATGCCAATCTAATTGAATAAACTATAATAACATTACCAGGTCGATAGCTTGGGAAAGGTTTTGCTTGTTTGTTTTGAAGGGAGGACTGCTGCGTATCGAAGCACTTTTGCACAATGGCTGCGATGGAGCAGAGATTCTCCATCCAGACTGCCTGCATTTGGATCCAGTGACACTGCCACTTACTAGCTATGTGATCCTGCACGAGTTACCTACCCTCTAAGTGTCTCCGTTTTTTCATTTGAAAATAAATAGACACATTGAGTATCTATGTCGTAGGATTGTTGTGAGAATTTATTAAGCTGGTACATGTCATGTGCTTCGAATAGCGTCTACCACGCAGCACTATGGACATGGTGCACTGGAGGGAGACTTACGAGACGAGCGAAAAGGCAAGGACAGGCTTTTTAAAGGTGAGAAAGGAAATTATTAAACTACAAGACTGAAGATGAAAAAGATCATGTGTGTTGATTTTCTCTCATAGTACATTGTTACCAGAGCCCCAAAATTTTTTAATGGGCAAAATTCAGAAATTCAGCCTCATGAGTTCCTTCTCCTTCCTTTTGGCAAGGATAATAATAGTTAATAGTTAACAATTATAGAGCTCTTACTCTATGCCAAGTGTGGTACTAATAGATTTACAAACATTGTATCATTTAACTTTTAAACAAATCTATGAGGTAGATACTATTAGTATCCCCATTTTGGCTGGGCACGGTGGCTCACACCTGTAGTCCTAGTGCTTTGGGAAGCTGAGGCAGGTGGATTGCTTGAGCCTGGGAGTTTGAGCTCCTGCAAAACATGGCAAAACCCTGTCTCTATTAAAAAAAAATTCCCATTTTAACATAAGAGAATGAGAGAGTTTGAATAATTAACAGACTATTGCAGAGATTCGGGCTCAAACCGTCTAATTTCAGAGTCCATTCTTTTTTCTTTTGGTTTTTGAGACGGAATCTCACTCTGTCGCCCAGGCTGGAGTGCAGGGGCGCGATCTTCCTCCCGGGTTCACGCCATTCTCCTGCCTCAACCTCCCGAGTAGCTGGGACTACAGGCGCTGCCACCTCGCCCAGCTGGTTTTTTGTATTTTTGGGTAGAGATGGGGTTTCACCATGTTAACCAGGATGGTCTCGATCTCCTGACCTCGTGATCTGCCTGCCTCGGTCTCCCAAAGTGCTGGGATTACAGGCCTGAGCCACCGCGCCCGGCCTCAGAGTCCATTCTTTTAATCACTGTGCGACAGTAAACAATGAAATAAAATAAAGACGAGAAGCCTCAACCATCCAAGCCTGTGAACCATCTCAGATTAATTGTGCTGGGTGACTAATCCTTGACATTTTCTGGCTAACTCTGGGATTTTGATGTTCAGCATGCTGGTGGAGGTTTAAAGGGTTTGTTTTAAAAGTGGATTAGTGTCTATTAACCACAGCTTATTGTATATTTTCCAGTAGCTAGAAAGGCAGATTTTGAGTGTCACCAACACAAATAAATGATAAATGTTTGAGGTGGTGGATATGCTAATTTACTCTGATTTGATCATTACACATTGTGTATATGTATAAAAACATCATACTGTATGGCCAGGCATGGTGGCTCATGCCTGTAATCCCAGAACTTTGGGAGGCTGAAGTGAGCAGATCACTTGAGTCCAGGAGTTTGAGACCAGCCTGGGCAACATGTTGAAACTTCATCTCTGCAAAAAATATAAAAATTAGGCAGGTGTGGTGGTGCAGCTACTTGGGAGGCTGTAGTCCCAGCTACTTGGGAGGCAGAGGTGGGAGGATGACTTGAGTCTGGGAGGTTGAGGTTGTAGTGAGCCATGATTGCAGTATTGCACTTCAGCCTGAGTGACAGAGTAAGACCCTGTCTGGAAAAAAAAAGTCATGCTGTACCTCATAAATGTTTACAATTATTATATGTCAATCAAAATGATAAAAGTAAAAAAGTGGATTAGTGTGTAAGTCAGGACTGCCCAAAGTACTTTCTGTAATGATAGAAAGGTTTGATACTTGCTCTGTCCGAAATGGTAATCGGCCAGTAGTCATATGTGGTTATCGATCACTTGAAATGTGGCTAGTGTGACCGAGGACGTTGGTTTTCAATTCTGTTGAATTTACATTAAATAGCCAAATGTGGCCAGTACTGCAGAGTCCAAGTCTACATCGAGTAAAGAGGACGCAGAGGTCAGATGCTTGCAGGGGCTTTCTAAATGCTGCAGTTTTTTTGACTTAGTTCTGTCTCTTTAACTCGCAGACTCCTCACTCGACTTTTTAGCAGGAGCAAGAGTCTGCAAGCAAATATAGACATAATACATACAGATGATGGGACCGACTTCTGTCTTTTTGGATATAGAGGCCTTGTGGCCATGTCTTCGTGTCTTTCTTTGTCTAGCAAGTGGGTGCCGCATGTGAAGTCTTCTAGTGTCCTCACAGCACAGTCGCACCATCCTGGGTGCAGCTGAACTGACTCAAGGAACCTCTCATTATTGCAGCATATGTTTCAGTTTTCAGGCTGGAGGAAATGCATTCTCTTCAGTCTGAAGTCAGCACAGATGGGATCCTGAGCCAAGGCCTCGACACACGAAAACGAAACTGCTGGCCTCTCACAGCTGCCCCATGTGGTGCTGCTGGCCTCAGCAGCGGTGGCCACCAGGGTATGGGTAGAGCTTTTATAACAAAAAGCAAAAAATGTCCACTTACAGCTATCATCGTGACTCGAATTTCAGATAGGTAAATGGAGGGTGACACGCTGGCTGGCTGGCTTCATTTTAACAGTTAACAGCATTAGAGCGACACTAGGTTGGTTGTGCTGGATGTGTCCATGTGCAGAGCAGCATACATTCCAAGTCAGGTGTGCATCCAAACCTGCATAAATTTCTGTGAGACCCTTGACTTCGATTCAGGGTGTCTGAGATGTTTTCTGTGCTTGTCACACATGTACGTGTGCTTGAACACAGCTATATATTTCTTGGTTTTTGAGCCCTATACATGGTGTCATTGCCGAATGTAGTCTTAGGAAATTTAAAGATCCTCAGCATTACATTTTCAGCTTGTATCTGTGTTATTGCACATAGCATTAGTTATTAATTTTCACCACTTTATGATATTCTATGGTATAGCACAGACCACACTTTATCAGTTTTTCTGTCAGTGGACTTCTGGGTTATTTCCTAGTTAAATGTTCTTACCGCTGATTATACCTTCTCTTGTATTACTGTTAGAAGGCAGCAAGGATAGGGAATAAATTATCTGTATCTCATAGAAGGAGAGACCAGAGGAGATGAACTAGGAAGACAGGATATATGTTTAAAAGAGGGAGTAAAGAAGGAAACTGGGATGTATTTTTCTTGGTATATGCAACCATCACTAATGCCATCTCATTTAATTCCTGGGCTCAAGCAATCCTCCTGCCTCAGCTTCCCGAGTGCTTGGGGCTACAGGCATGTGCCATCATGCCTGGCTAATTAAATTTTTTTTTTTTTTTTAAAAGACACAGGGCCTTGCTATGTTGCCCAGGCTGGTCTCAAACTCCTGACCTAAAGCAGTCCTCCTACCAAAGCCTCCCGAAGTGCTGGGATAACAGGCTGAGCCACTGCACCTGGCCAACTGTAATTTATGCAACTAGTTCTGTGTAGTTCTTACTCGTTTTTTTTTTTTGAGACGGAGTCTCACTGTGTCGCCCAGGCTGGAGCGCAGTGGCCGGATCTCAGCTCACTGCAAGCTCCGCCTCCTGGGTTCACGCCATTCTCCTGCCTCAGCCTCCCAAGTAGCTGGAACTACAGGCGCCCACCACCTCGTGCGACTAGTTTTTTGTATTTTTTAGTAGAGACGGGGTTTCACCGTGTTAGCCAGGATGGTCTCCATCTCCTGACCTCGTGATCTGCCCACCTCTGCCTCCCAAAGTGCTGGGATTACAGGCTTGAGCCACCGCGCCCGGCCAGTCCTTGCTCTTCTAGTAATTTTCTATTAGTCAGGGAAGAACTAAAAAAGCCATGTAGTCCGGGATCACCCTTAATCAGTCACAAATAGAGTAAACTGGTTTATCAGCAGTTTGCCATATGAGTTTTGTTTGTTTTTAATGGTGAATCTTAATGGAGAATTAGGGTAGAATGGGGCACCAGCCTAGCAAATGAGTGAGCTTCATTTTTATTCAGTCTGTGACATTTTTGACTGCCACCAGTGAGTGCATCATATAACTTAAGTATAGATTTAAAATTTATTTTCATGATTTTAAATGTTTGACTGCTGTTGCTAGGCCAGAGCTCATATAGCCCAAGTGATTGTGCAGCTGAATAGAGAAAAATCTCTTTATAGTAAATGGAGGCTGGAAGTTGGCATTGCTCCTTGCAGGTGGCTGTTGTCCTTGCTCACGTTTTATTGAGGTGTTTAGCAGTGCCATTTGAGCTTCTAATTAAAGTTGTGATTGCACTTCAGTTGTTTATGAAGCCTCACATAGACTTAATCATCAGATCAGCTTGATGAGGATTTGCAAAGGGAAGCTTTATTACTTCACACAGTGGCTTCTAGCCTCTATCTTGACTGTGAAGGGAGCATTGATTCATAAGAACATAACAAATAGTTCAATGATGATTGGAGTATATTGAGTGGAGAATGAAATGCAGAAGTCTATTACAGACACTCTGTCTCTATTAACCTCTCTAACCCTTCTATTTAGTTTGATGGATAGAGGGATTTGTGCCCCGAAATCACAGAGGTATCATGTGGTCAGATATGGGATCATCTTTAAGATGGCGTTGTTAATCATTTTAGCTGATCGAGACTCATTTTAACTGGTTTCAGCAGTTTTGCCTCACATTTTATTATGGTTTTTTATAAATTTGGAAACTAGTTGGCAAGTTTAATAATGAATTTGTTCATCAGGATGAAGAAACATCTATATTTTGATATTTGCTGAAATGTTTGATATGCTAATCCTATATATGTTGAATTGATGTTTCTATGATTACAGTAAAAATATCACAACTCTGTCTTTTGCCATTATATTGGAAAAAGAGAGGATGAAGCTCATATGGACTGTTTAGAGAGGTTATTCTTATTTCAGACTACAATGTATTATGAATGAATAATCTTAAAATAGTATTTGAGGCCAGGCATGGTGGCTCACACCTGTAATCCCAGCACTTTGGAGGCTGGGACAGGCGGATCACCTGAGGTCAGGAGTTCGAGACCAGCCCGACCAACATGGAGAAACCCCATGTCTACTAAAAATACAAAATTAGCCAGGCATGGTGGCACATGCTTGTAATCCCAGCTACTCGGGAGGCTGAGGCAGGAGAATCACTTGAACCCAGGAGTTGGAGGTTGTGGTGAGCCGAGATCGTGCCACTGCACTCCAGCCTGGGCGACAAGAGTGAAACGTCTCAAAAAAAAAAAAAAAAAAAAAAATCTAAATTATTGGGATTTAAAAACATTGCTATATGCTACTGGATGTTTTAGAACTTTATATGATTATTACATACCCTATTTTTTATTTTTAAAAATTTAAGGCTGGGTCCGGTGGCTCATGCCTGTAATCCTTGCACTTCAGGAGGCTGAGGTAGGCAGATCACCTGAGGTCAGGAGTTCAAGACTAGCCTTGCCAACATGGTGAAACCCCATCTCTACTAACAATACAAAAATCAGCTAGGCGTGGTGCAACATGCCTATAATCCAGCTACCTGGGAGGCTGAGGCTGGAGAATATCTTAAATCTGGGAGGTGTGGGTTGCGGTGAGCCGAGATTGCACCACTGCACTCCAGCCTGGGCCACAGAGCAAGACTCTTTTTTTTAAAAAAAAAAAGAAAAAAAAAAGTTTAAATAGAGATGGGGTCTTACTATGTTGCCCAGGCTGGTCTTGAACTCATGGGCTCAAGAGATACTCCTGCCTTGGCCTCCCAAAAGTGCTGAGATTTATAGGTGTGAGCCATCATGCCTGCGCCTACATATATTATTTGTTAGAGTTTAATATCGTCAACTTTTTTCCATTTGAAAGACTCTCCTTGGTTACCTAGAAATTTTATTTTAGCTTTCATAAAAAGCTTTGAAAATGATCATTGAATTAATCTAAGGAAATGAGTCTTCAGATATTATGATGATGTACAGCTGCCTCAAATACTTTTTAAAAAATTAATATTGTGTTCATGTTGTGTGACCAGTTTCTTTTGATTTATAAGCTTCAGATTTTGTGAATTTTATGAATTTTGAGTGTGTCTGAAAAAGACAGTGGTAGGAATAAAGTAATTTCTTTCCACATGAATCTTTCTATTTTTCAGTGTTTTCCAAAGAAAACACATTTGTATACTGTATAATTCATAGCTTTTTTTTGTTTGTTTGCCTGGGACAATGGAATAAAGTACATTGGGTCTTTTATTACATGGCTGATACTGTTTCTCTTGGCTGCTTTGTGTGTTTTGTTTTCTCTTAGAAAAATATCTCAAGTCTTGTATCTCAACTGCAGTAGCCTGAAAGGGGCAAGGATTTTTCTATTGGAAATGGCAAGGAAACTCTACTGCATCAAAAGATTGAAGTCATAAAATAGCACAATTAATGACTGATACCAACCATGATATTGTTTCTTAAAGTTGTCTTAACACTGAAGTAATTTTAAAAAATGGTTTTGGAGCCAGACACAGTGGCATGTGCTGGTAATCGCAGTTACGTGGGAGGCTGGGGCAGGAGGACTGCTTGAGCCCAGGAGTTTGAGACCAGTCTGGGCAACCTAACAAGATACCATATCAATTATACAAACAAATAAATAATGGCTTTGAAATAAAATGTTGAAATGCAAGTGGTAGCTGGTGTAGCTGCAAAGAATATTTGTAAAAGGCACTTAATATACTGTTTCAGTTTCTTAAATTACTATCCTGCTAGACTAAGCTTTGTGAAGGCAGGCGCTGTTTCTGTTCTGTGCTTATTCCTCACTGCCTATCACAGTATGTGGGTAAATAAACGTTGGATGAATAAATAAATGAACGAGTGACCTCTTAAACTGATGACAGTGTCTTAAAATTGGTCACCTAGCAATTGAGCAGTTTTTAGGATTATATATCTGAAATATATAACTTTTGATCTTTAACTTTTTTTTCTTTTGGGAAAACAAAGAAAAAGATGAAACAGAGAAAGATGAAAAGTTTAGCACAAAACTTTAGTATAAGATTAATGTGATCTTAGCGGTCTTGTTTAATGGCTTGCTAATGTCAGAGTTTTGAGGATGTGGATACAGTGAGAATGTAGCAAATTCATAATTATAATTTGCTGATTTTTAGATCAGACTCAATTTCTGTGCTTGAGTTTTATGTTTGTTCATACAAATAGTTTGAAAGCCAATGTTAATACATCTTATCGCCTCAGGAATAAAGTTGACAGGATGACACATTGCTACAAATCCATAGATGGTATGGCTTACTTATAGTTTGGTAGGACATAAGGTCATTAAGGATAGGCCTGTGTCTTTTTCATTTTTGTTTCTTTTTCACAGTAGTTTTTTTCAATAGTATCTGTTAAAAATGAGAGGCTGGGCATGGTAGCTCACGCCTATAGTCCCAGCATTTTTGGAAAACTGAGGCGGACAGATGGCTTGAGCCCAGGAGTTTGAGACCAGTTTGGGCAACATGGAAAAACCCAAAAGTACAAAGAAATAAAAAAAATACAAAAATTAGCTAGGTATAGTGGCACACGTCTGTAGTCCCAGCTATTTGGGAGGCTGAGGTGGGAGAATTGCTTGAGCCCAGGAGGTGGAGGCTGCAGTGAACAGTGATCATGCCACTGCACTCCAGCCCAGGTGAAAGAGTGAGATTGTGCCTCAAAAATAAATAAATAAAAATAAAATATGGGGCTGGGCATGGTGACTCACATCTGTAATCCGAGCACTTTGGGAGGCCAAGGCAGGTGGATCATTTGAGTCCAGGAGTTCAAGACCAGCCTGGCCAACATGGTGAAACCCTAGCTGTACTAAAAATGCAAAAAAATTAGCTGGGCTTGGTGGCACATGCCTGTAGCCCCAGCCACTTGTGAGGCCAAGGCAGGAGAATCGCTTGAACCTGGGAGGCAGGAGGTGGAGCTCAGGTACTAATGCTTGCTTGCCCGCTACTCACCTCCTATCATGCAGCCAGGTTTCTAATGGGCCACAGACTGGTAGTGATCTATGAACAGGCAAATAGATGGTACATTTTTCCGAAGATCATATCCATTCTAAGGATTCCTAATCTCTAGAAATTTTAGATCACAGTGACACACTCCTTTAGTATCTTCAGCCAGACTTGGTAAAGAAATATTGTTGCTGTGGTTAAGCCATAGTTTTTGTACTTGTTGAGTGTATTAGTTCTCACACTGTTATAAAGACACCTGGGAGACTGGGTAATTTATAAAGAAAAGGGGTTTCATCGGCTAATGGTTCTGTAGGCCGTTCAGGCTTATGCTTCCTCGGGAAACATACAGTCATAGTGAAAGGCAAAGGGAAAGTAAGCACATCTCCACGTGGCTGGCAGGAGAACAACCAGATCTCATGAGAATTTACTATCACAGGAACAGCAAGGGGGCAAGTGTGCCCCGTGATTCAGTCATGTCCCACCAGGCCCCTTCTTCAACACTGGGGGTTATAATTCAACTTGAAATTTGGGTGTGGACGTAGAGCCAAACCATATCATTGAGTATATGAAAGCACTGGTTATCTGAAGTATCAAAATAAACCAATGTTGCATGATAGTTTGTTCTTTGGTCTTATCAAAGTTATCCTGAATTAGTGTAGTGTGGGTTGATGATGTATATCCAGTTCTGATCCGGAAGCTGTCTGATGGTCCAGATAGGGTGCTAAGGAGGGAGCAGAAACTTCGAGAGCTTTGTGGTTTGATATATAATGAGTAAATGAGCCACTGGGAACAAAAAAACTTTGAATAATGAATAACCAGCTAGCTAAGAAGTTAACACTAAAATTCCCAAGCAGTATAGGATCAAGGAAAATAGAGACATGTACCAGTAGGATATTGATGTAAGTATACCTATAAAGCCCAATTTGCAAAAGCTAATTTATTTCTATCATTTATATTTGAGCAACTCATACTTCCGTCGCAATCTTAAAGTAAATAGTATTTTTCTAGACTGCCCAATAATTTGGGGTGTGTTCCTAAGGCCCCTTACATCATGAGATATAGTAACCCTCACTCTCATAAAGGCTTTTGACCAAGCTCTTCCTCTAAACATTTTTCTTTTTCCTGGTTGACTACCTCAGATATTTAACCTTGTAATTTTAAAATCAGGTTTTAAAAGCCACCCTATTCTCGTAGGTGCCTAACATAGGTGTCATGACGTCTGCAGGCTCTTGCCATGTGATTTTCTTGCTCTTATTCACCAGGTGGTGGCAGAGCATAGAGGCAGTGATTGGGTTCCTCTCCCCTGTCCCGCCGCGGGGGGTTCCTCTCCCCTGTCCGGCCGCGGGGGGTTCCTATGACAGCCAGTGGTTTTGCCTTGTCTACTTTAAGAGAACCCCTGAGGATGATATAAATGACTCTTTGAAAAGAATTAGTTTGTCTCAGGCTGAAGGAAAATAGAAGAAACAGAACATTTCCACTTGGACTGCATGAGTGATGTTGGTATTGAGGTTGCTCTTCAGACAGCATTGAAACATTTCATGGAAACATCTGAAGGATGGAGCAAATGATAAGATATATTTCTACTCTTGGACTTTGGCTATATTCGTGGATTTGATTATTAATATATTTAGAGCTTTCCTCATTCCAAAAGATCCATGCTATTTGGTTCTGGATTGGTTGCTTGGGGATAGTGGTAAAAGTACAGCCTTCTGTTTTAAAATGGAGGGAGCAGGAATTGCTTTCTTGGTGGTGACTGCTTGTCCCAGGAGGTTCTGCCCAACAAGTGACCGAATTGCCTCTCTTAAAGCATTGCTGAGTTCGGGAGCCTCTCTTATATAGTAAAGCATAGTTAAATTCGGGAGCCTCTTTTTTTATTTTTATTTTTGAGAAGGAGTCTCGCTCTGTTCCCCAGGCTGGAGTGCAGTGGCCGGATCTCAGCTCACTGCAAGCTCCGCCTCCCGGGTTCCCGCCATTCTCCTGCCTCAGCCTCCCGAGCAGCTGGGACTACAGGCGCCGCCACCTCGCCCAGCTAGTTTTTTTGTATTTTTTTGGTAGAGACGGGGTTTCACCATGTTAGCCAGGCTGGTCTCGATCTCCTGACCTCGTGATCCGCCCGTCTCGGCCTCCCAAAGTGCTGGGATTACAGGCTTGAGCCACCGCGCCCGGCGGGAGCCTCTCTTACATAATAAAGCATAGCTGAGTTCGGGAGCCTCTCTTATATAATAAAGCGTAGGTAAGTTTGGGAGTTGACTGCTGCGATGTTCGTTGTTCAGTCTCTTTACAACAATAGGAATTACTCTTAAGAGCCTGATACTGGTAACTTGTTGTTTTGGAATATTCTGGTTTCTCTGTCAAAAGCCTGTGTTCCAGTGAAATCCAAAGCAGAATTCTAAAGGTTGGTGGAAATGATTAAAGTTTGGCCTCTGCCATAGATTACTGCTGTATGTTTACATTGTACGCCCCTCAGTATTGGTGTTCTGACATCAGGATCTTGTCTGTGCAGTGAGGTTTGTGTACTGTGGGGTTAAACTTCCTTTCATTATAGCAAGGAGGTACATAGGAGTTCTCTCACAGTGTATATTCGTCAGAAACAGCTGTTTGAATTATATTCTTAAAGGAAATTGATACTTACATTCAAACATGTTAGAGATCTTGGGTTTTATCAGTTATACATACTACATAGCTGTGCTATATATGAGTTAGTTTGCCTAATATTTTAAGTACTGATAAGAGTAATCAAAAAACATACATGGTTGTCCTACTAGTATCATTTCTTCCTTGAAGGACATAAGGATAACAGTTATTTATTAGGATGTGACACCAGAGAGGAGTAATTTAACTGATTAGATTTTCCTTACTTTCTGTTTCTGTGAAATAAAAGCAAAGCTAAGAAAGATGGAATCCATATGGAAAAATCCTCTGCTTCTTTCTAGCCATTAATACTAGTTTTCAATTTTAACCATAGATGTCACCAAAGCATAGAAAGTAGTTCAGAACTAGAAATAAGACAATTGTTTTTAGATTTTTTCCTAAAGCCAGGGTCTTGCTCTCTTGCACAGGCTGGAGTGCAGTGGTGCAATCTCGGCACACTGCAGCCTCACCTCCCAGGGTCAAGCAATCCTCCTACCTCAGCCTCCCAAGTGCCTGGGATAACAGGTGCCTGCCACCATGCCTAGCTAATTAAATTTTTTTTTTTTTTTAAGAGATGGGGGTCACACTATGTTGCTCAGGCTGGTCCCAAACTCCTGGGTTCAAACAGACCTCCTACTTTGGCCTCTCAAAGTGCCAAGATTATAGGTATGAGCCACGAGGCAATTCTATGCCTAGCCTATAATTTTAGTTAATATTATAAATTTCTCATGCTGTTTAACTTTTTGAAAAATATTATGTCAGTAGACAAAATGCTTATATTAAAATGTATTGCTTTGGTTGAGATAAATAGATGAAGTCTCTTTTGAAGATGAGCTAATTATGATACTTCTCTTAGTAATTTTGTGATGTATGTAGGAATCCTGAGCACAGGAGCAGGCAGCCTCGGTTCAAATTCTGGTTTTGCCACTGAGTAACTATATTATAATGGTCAAGCTTAAAATTTTTTAAGTTAGCTTTTTTAAAAAAGAACTTCATTGAGATATAATTCACATCTCATATACTTCACTCATTTAAATTGTATAGCTCTGTGTTTTTTTTTAACATAGTCTCAGAGTTGTTTAGCCATCACCTATTTTAGAACATTTTCCTTCTTCCTAAAAGAAAACTTGTTCTCATTATATGGATTATATAATTACTCAGTATTTAAGGGACTACCAAATTGTTTTCTATGTGAAATGTTTCCCATACCATGATGTAAGGATACTACATCATCTAGTAATGACACTAGTAGGACAACCATGTAAAATGTTTCCTACACCATTTTACATTCCCACCAGCAAGTATGAGGGTTCTTTCTTCTCATTTTTGCCAGTACTCGTTTTTCTGTTTTTTTAACTATAGCTTTCTAGTGTGTTTGAAGTCGCCTATCTTTGTGGTTTTGATTTGTATTTCCATAATGATTAATGACATTGAACATCGTTTTATATGCTTATTGACTATTTGTATATCTTCTTTGAGTGAAATGTTTCTTTATTCTAATTGACTTTTTTTTTTTCTTTTGCTGTTGACCCATCTCTAAATACTGGTGCCTTTAAGGCCAGACGTGGTGGGCTCACACCTATAATCCCAGTGCTTTTGAAGGTGAAGGTGGGAGGATGACTTGAGGCCTGGAGTTCGAGGCCAACCTGGGCAACACAGTGAGACCGCATCTCTACAGAAAGTAAAAAATTAGCTGGATGTGGTGGTGTGTTCTTGTAGTCCCAGCTGCTCGAGAGGTGAAGCTGGGAGGATAGCTTGAGCATAGGAGATTGAGACTGCAGTGAGCTACCACACTCCAGCCTGGGCAAGAGAGTGAGACCTTGTGTCTAAAAAACCCCTCAAAAGTAGTCTCTTCATAATGGAGTTATTATGGGGGTTGAAATAATTAATATATGTGAAATATTTAGCTTAGCACAGTACCTGACACACAGTAAATATTCCTCTAATGTTGGTTATTATTATCGTTATTACCGCTTAAAGTAATTCTTTCATGTGTTTAGTGCTTCCTGGTCACTCTATTTTAATTCCTCTGATGTGAGTTGTGAAAAAAATCTTCAGCTCCCATTTTCACTAACCTTGGTCCATCCTACATGTGTTCAATTGTTCGTTTGTTCATTTATCCTTCATTTAGCAAGCATTTACTGAATGCCTATTATGTGTCATGTTTTGTGATAGAACCTGATACTGCAAACTGGAAAAAAAAAGGGATGAAAGTCTGGAGGGAAATTCAAGTGATAGTTGGAGAGCAATGAGTGCTTTATTGTAGGTATTTGCAGGCTTTGGTGAAGTATTCAGAGAAGGGTTGGTTGATAAGCTGAAACCTGAAGGATGAGTGGGAGTTTCTGATGCAAATATTGAGGTCAGTGTTATGGATAGTGCAAGGGTATGTTCAAAGGCATAGGAATTTGAAGACATTGAAAGTTCAGGGTAAGATGAGAATTATAGGACTGCTGCCATGCCTAGTGCTGATAGGAGCTGGGAATATGATATGAACAGCTGGAGAGGGCGGTACCAAATAGGAAAGCACCTCTCTTACTTCTGGGCCTTTAACGCTCAGAAAATTCTTCTCCTTTTTACATATTTAGCTTTTCACTATGAAATGTGTTACTTTCCATTATCAAATGTCCCTCCTTGTCTCTAGTAATATTTGTGACTTAAAGCGTTTTTTGTTTGATATTAATATTGTCACTGCAGCATTCTTATGGTTACTGGTTTGTTTTGTTTTGAACTTGTTTGTATCTTTGAATTTAGTATATATCTCCTATAGACAGAATATAGTCGAGTCTTGCATTTTTTGTTCTCTTTTCCTTCCCCCTCCTCTTTCCCTCTCTCCCTTCCTCTGTCTCGCCCTTTCTCCTTTCTTCCTCTCCTCTCCTTCTTTCTTCCTCTCTCGTGCTTTCTTTTTTCTTCTCTCTCCTTCCTTCCTTCCTTCCTTCCTTCCTTCCTTCCTTCCTTCCTTCCTTCCTTCCTTCCTTCCTTCTTTCCTTCTCTCCCCCTCTCCTCCCCTCCCCTCCCTTCCCTTTCCCTTCCCCTCCTTCGAGATAAGGTCTTGCTTTGTTTCTTAGGCTGGAGTGCAGTGGTGCAATCAGAGCTCACTGTAACCCCTATCTCCTGGACTCAAGCAGTTCTCCTACTTAAGCCTCCCATGTAACTAGGACTCCAGGTGCATGCCACTGTGCCCTTTTTTTTTTTTTCTCCTCAGAGATAGAGTCTTGCTTATTTGCCCAGGCTGGTCTTGAACTCCTGGCCTCAAGTGATCCTCTCACTTTGACCTCCCAAAGTGTTGAAATTATAGACATGAGCCATTGCACCCAGCTGAATCTTGCTTTTAAAACTCCAGTCTGGTGGTCTCTTCCTTTTGATGTGAATGTTTGGTACATTCATGTTTAATATAATTTTTGATATGGTTGGGTTTATGTCTGCCATTTTGACTTTTGCTTTCTGTAGATTTCATGTCTTTTTTGTTTTCCTCTGTTCGTCTATTACATTTGTGTTAAATATTTTTGGAGTGTACCATTTTAATTCATCTGTTGATTTTTTAAAAAGTCATCCTTTTTCTTTTTTTTTCTTTTTTAGTGTTTGCTGTAGTCCTGTACTGCCCACTGCAGTAGCCACTAGCTACATGTGGCTGTTGTGCGCTTGAAATGTGGCTAGTCTGAATTTATGTGTACTAAAGTGAAATATAAATCAGATTTCAGTGACTTAATAGGGAATGTAAAGTATTCATAATCTTCATATTGATTATATGTTGTCATAATACTTTGGATATATTGGATTAAATAAAATATATTATTAAAGTTTCATGTTTAAAAAACTTATAAAATATTACTAGAAAATTAAAAATTATATATGTGACTTATATTTATGGTTCTCATATTTCTGTTGGATAGCATTGCTTTAAGGATTACAGGATGAATCTTGAACATATCATAATCTGAAAGTTCTACAGTTACTTGATCTAGTGAAGTATGGGAACTTTGTTCCCATATAGCTTCATTGCCCCCTGCACCCTACATTGTGCTATTTTTGTCACGTACTGTCCATCTATATATGTTATACACTGAACAATGGTTTTTATCTTAGGCCAATCTTAGGATTTATAAGGAAATTAAAAATACAGTATATAGTGTACAGGCTTTTATATTTACCTACATATCAACAATTTCCAGTATTCCTTCTTAGAGAGTTTGCTTGGTTTTTTTTTTTGTTGTTGTTTTGGAGACAGAATCTTGCTCTGTCAACCAGGCTGGAGTGCAGTGACATGATCATAGCTCACTGCAGCTGTGAACTCCTGGGCTCAAGGGCTCCTCCTGCCGCTTGCCCCCAGCTTGGACTATCGCATTAGGGAGCAAAGGTATGGTTTTCCCTTTTTGTCTCCCACCACATATGCTACTTTAGCTGGTAAATACCTGGAGTTTGCCCCCCATCCTACATCAGATCTGCCTCTTCTGGTAGCAAAGATACTGGCTTTTGCAGACAGCCCCAAGTTTGTCAAACTATAGTTTTCACCACCACAGCTGAGTGTAGGATAGAAGCAGCCTGAGGCAAGGAGGTCCCCTAGAAACTAACTTCAACCTCTAGGTGATTTTCGAGAATGAATGCTTTTTAATTTGTTCTCACTTTGGTCTATTTTCGGTGCTCTGAAATGTTATTTTTAATATAATTTTTTCCCAATTTTATAGTTGTTTTATATAGCAACGAATTACTGACTTCTCCACATAGCTGTAACTAGAAGTCCTTCAGAACTCTTTTCCTTCAGGTTCTCTTCCTCCAAGGAGCCTTCCCTGCCTCACACTGCTGCTCTGCTTTTTCTGCTCTGCATTCTGGTGACATCCTGTGCTTTCTATTGTCAGATTAACTGTCTTTATGCTAGACTGTAAACTCCAGGAAGCCAGGTGCTTTTAAAATATTACATTTCTTTCTAAACACAATGCCTGGCACATGGTAACAATTATCTGTGGAATGAATAAATGTTAAACTGGCATTTTGAATCTGGTTTGGTACCGTGTTCCCTTTAAATGCTATTGAGGGCCAACTGTGAGGTACTTAATACATTAAATGCTTTGCATGTTTTATTTTATTTACTCCTTAAAACAAAGTTAACAGTGTTGCCTCCATGTTAGAGATGAGAAGTCTGAAGCTAGAAAAGTTAACTAAGTTGTCCTCAGCCCTATAAATATTAAGTGTGAAGCCAAGATTCTCAGTCCATGTCTAAAGCCCATACTGTATACCATATGCTAAGTACGTTGCCTCATGCAGTGGTTAGAAGGGATATTTATTCACAGTTGTTTTCATTTAAAGGAAGCTTCTAAATGGTAATATTATTTCTTAATAGTATTTCTGAGCACTGCCCTTTACCCCTGTGCAAAGCAGTCTGCTTGCTGTATTCTCTCTATCTGCTTTTCTTGTGGATTTTTCATGAGTCATATAACATAGGTAGTTCCCCAAAGGATATTAATGTACTGGCCTATACCTCGAAGTCTCTTGTTTATTGTGTAGTCCCTTTTTCATATTTTGTGCACAAAAAGGTTTTTTTTTGATATCAGAAAGTATAACATTGTATAACAGGATTGTATACCAATCCTATAATGTATAACATAGGATTCACATCATACACGGATTCACATCATACACGGCGGGAGGGATAAACTACGTAATGAGTGGTCCGTTTCTCCCACCCTTTCTTTCGTCATCATATTGCCCATACAGAGCAAGAGGTAAAACATAGTCTGGTGTTCCTGGGTCAGTCTCAGTTCTTATATCGGCTCCTCAGTAACACAAGTGACTGACAATTGCTTTTTTTTTTAACAATTGAAAAATAACAGAGGTGAAATCTCACTGTATTGGCTAGGATGGTCTGGAACATCTGGCCTCAAGCAATCTTCCTGCCACAGCCTCCCAAAAGTGCTGGGATTACAGGCATGAGCCACTGCACCTGGCTGACAATTGCTTTTTTTTTTTTTTAATCAACTCTAGCCTCTCTTTTTTCCTCCTGCTCCCTGGATAAAAATTATTAAAATGTTTAGTCTACCAGTAATCTTTGGTTCCTGACAACATTGAATTCAGAACAGACTTCTGTTTTCTTTACCTTCTCCCATATCACCCAGCAGAAAACACAAACTCTGTAACAAGTTCATTTTAACTCCGCTTTTCAAAAATGCCCAGTTTCCTAGAGTACGCATTCTCCTTTTGCTGTAGCAAGCCAATAAACCTAACTGGTGGTCTTTTGGCACTGGGCTGTTGCACCTCCAGATAAGATGTATGTGTTCTAGGCCGGGCGCGGGGGCTCATGCCTGTAATCCCAGCACATAGGGAGGTCGAGGCAGGCGGATCACAAGGTCAGGAGATCGAGACCATCCTGGCTAACATGGTGAAACCCCATCTCTACTAAAAATACAAAAAATTAGCCGGGCGCGGTGGCGGGCGCCTGTAGTCCCAGCACTTTGGGAGGCTGAGACGGGTGGATCACAAGGTCAGGAGATCGAGACCATCCTGGCTAACACGGTGAAACCCCGTCTCTACTAAAAATACAAAAAATTAGCCGGGCATGGTGGCGGGAGCCTGTAGTCCCAGCTACTCGGGAGGCTGAGGCAGGAGAATGGTGTGAACCTGGGAGGCGGAGTTTGCAGTGAGCCGAGATCGCGCCACTCACTCCAGCCTGGGCGACAGAGTGGGGGAAAAAAAGAAAACAGATGGATGTATTCTACTGCCTTCCTACTCAAAGTATGGCCCATGGACAGGAGGCATCAGCACCACCTGGAAACTTGTTGCAAGTGCGGAAAAGCCCCACTTTCAGACCTACTGAGTGAGAATCTGCACTTTTAGTGATTGTGTCTGTTTTACACAAAGTGATTTGTTTGAAAAGCACTGCTCTACACAATTCCCACTTTTGATGGTCCATGTCCATTTTATTTCTTGTTCATAGACAATATGATGCACAGTTTGGAGGGCAGTACTATTTATACAGGGTTCTTCACTGAATTCTTTCACTCAGATAATTCTTTTTATTTCCTTTACTGGAAACGTTTCCAGTGTTAATTTTAAGTTACAGAAGGTGGGTCCTTTCTCTCCTTGGAATATGACTTAATGCAGTATACAGAGATTTGAGGTGGAAGCAGAAATGCAGTAAGTCTTTTTTTTTTTTTTTTGAGACAGAGTCTCGCTCTGCCGCCCAGGCTGGAGTGCAGTGACGTGATCTTGGCTCACTGCAAGCTCCGCCTCCCGGGTTCACGCCATTCTCCTGCCTCAGCCTCCCGAGTAGCTGGGACTACAGGCGCCCGCCACCTCGCCCGGCTAGTTTTTTTGTATTTTTTAGTAGAGACGGGGTTTCACTGTGTCAGCCAGGATGGTCTCGATCTCCTGACCTCGTGATCCGCCCGCCTCGGCCTCCCAAAGTGCTGGGATTACAGGCTTGAGCCACCGCGCCCGGCCTGCAGTAAGTCTTTAAGTTCTTAATGTTTATAAAATACTTTAAAAGCCCCTAGTGCCATGTGAATTTTCAGTATTAGGAATAAATTGAAATACTTAGGAAATGTGTGTATCCTAAGTATACTTAGGAAATGGGCATATCCTAAGTATTTCAATTTATTCCTAATACTGAAAATTCACATGTAGTTCTGTGTCTCAGATGTTACATGCCCATCATTAACTCAGATCTATTTTCAAGTAAGTATTGTGTTACGCACATAGTTTAAATAATTTACCAATTAAATTCAGTGTGAAAGACATCCTGGAGATAAAAGATAAATTTTCAATATTTGAGCACATAGGAGAAACCCAGTTTTATAAGATTTTATCCAGTAAAATTCTCAGGCAGAAAGTACCTAAGCTTTATCCTGCATGATTTTAATTTGTTTCATTTTTTATTTATGTATGAATGAAAGATTTCTTTATTATAAATTTTGTCAGGTATTTATCACTGTGTAAGTCCTAGAGAATATTATGTAATGTCCCATGGGTGAAATATTTCTGAGGTGTGAAGAAAATCAGCTCAATTCAGCTACTACAAATAATGTCTTTTGACAGACAGTAAATAGGAGAATCAATGAACTACCTTAGTTATCTTTTACTGAGCTGTTACAGTATGTTTTCCATTATAATTTCTATTCCAAACCTAGGCTTTTTAAGGACAGTAATTGTGATACTTTTATTGATATATATACATAAAATTTCTATTTTTAGGTCAGGTGCAGTGACTCACACCTGTAATCTCAGCACTTTAGGTGGCCAAGGTGGGCAGATCACTTGAGGCAGGTCATACCACACAGCAGGTATGACCAGCCTGGCCAACATGGTGAAACCTTGTCTCTACTAAGAATACAAAAATTAGTTGGGCATGGTGGCACGCACCTGTAATCCAGCTTCTTGGGAGGCTGAGGCAGGAAAATCGCTTGAACCCGGGAGGTGGAGCTTGCAGTGAGCCGAGATCGCGCTACTGCACTCCAGCCTGGGCGACAGAGTGAGACTCTGTCTCAAAAAAAAAAAAAAAAAAAAATTCTGTTTCTAAATATAATCTTATTTTGTTAAATGGTTACATTTTCTTTTTTTGTGTGTGTCTGTCTCTGTTTAGAACATTATGGGACCTGATTTTTCTAAATTTAGTCTCAACCTATACATGAAATGGAAACTTTGAAGGTTTATGAGACCTGATTTTAGGGAAAGATGAAGAAACACATTATTTAGCCTGACAGAAAAAGATATCTGAAGGATAATGATCTCTCAGGTTCCATATTATAATATTGCTCCAAAATAGATACATTTTATTTTCTACTTTACCCAGAAGAAAATACTTCATTTGAGATACATATATAGTGAAAGTGAGTCATTCCATTTTCCATCCTCTTTTTTGTTTTTTTTTTTTTGTCTTGTCTACGACAACCTGTATCTTTTGACACCACCTTCTTTATCAGGTTATCCTATTAAATGGCTGTAGCCCCCACAGGTGTCTACTCTCTGACTCTAATCAGACTCACCATTCCATCTCTTTTAATTTGATGTAATGCCTTTGTGTTTCCCTTGACTATAAATGTTTCTGCTTTATCTTGCACTTCCTCTTCATGTATTGAAGCTGTCAATAATAGAGTGAAAGCTAGCAAGCTTGTAATGTATGTAACATGGCAGGAGGAACCAACATATTGGCATTTATTCTGGCCTAAGAAAAAGGAGCAGGGTTTTGCTGAAAGTAGGTATTTGTTAACTTTGGTAGATTAACCAAGCAAATGCATGGGCAAAAGGGCAAGAGGAAAGATAAGCACAACGAGATGCTTACGCTTGGCAGTTGTGGACCAACAGCTGGGGTGTGTGTCCAGAGATCCTTCTGGGGTTGTACTGAAAGGTCATCTGTTTTGTACCCATTCGGTTGAATGGTTTGTCCTTTGATGAGCCCGAAATGCCTTTTGGTAGTGCTGTTTTGTATATTCAGATGATAATATTAAGCTTCAAGTTTTTGCTACTATTCTTAGTTGTTTTCTCCTATGATCAGTGATAACACATTTGCAAAGTACTCAGTGTGAAATGAGGGTTGGCTGTGGGGATGGCAGTTCTTTGTATGAACCTATGTGGTCTTTCTTATAAATCTTGCCATTAAATTGAGCTATCTGAATCACTTATTCATTCACTAAGTACTTGTGGAGCACCTGTTATGTGCTTGCTCCTGTACCAGGTACTGATAGAGACATGGATCCATCCTTAGTTGAAGGGGGCTACGTAAAGAACACACGAGGAAGCCGCTAAATAGAACAGTGAAATTGTCACCTAGTAAATGGAGGACTCCATTGTGACTTACATAGTTTATCTGTAAGTTTAAACATTCAGGGATGCCAGACTGTATTGGCAGCTGTCTTTTGGGAAAGACAGATGTATTTTGGAAAATCCGTTATGAAACATGTTTTAAACCATTTACTATTTTTACTTCTCACTTTCTTTCGAAATTGCTCCACTGAGGGGAAACGTGACCTTAAAAACCAGTTTAAAGTTTTTAGGAGTAACAGGTTATTAGGAAAATAATAAGCGTTTGGCATATGCTGTCTGTGGTCCTGAGAGCACTGTGTACTACTTTCAGAACTTGGTAACTCACTTTGGCCTTTATTCTTGCCTGCTTTTCCTCTGATCATGAATCTTTCTTGCGTACCTGGTAGTACATTCATACTTCTCTTTTAGTCTGAGTATTTTTAATCCCTACTATTCTTTGGCTATATTCCTACCCTTTACCAATAATTATTACTCTATATTGCATGATTTACTAAAACCTTATATATTTCACATTTGAAGTTTCATGTTGGTGACATAAATTAGACATTCTTTTTCCAGGTTTAAAAAATTTATGTAAAAAAATGAGTACCAATGTTTAATTTTAATTTTCAACTTGTTAAGTAATTAGACTGATTACAATGCTGTACTTCTCTTGATTAGTTTCTCTTTGTCCCAGTTTGATGAAACATAATATTTTATATATCTGTGTGTGTGTGTGTGTCTGAGTGTATTCTGAGTGTGTGTCTGAGTGTATAGAGCAGGGGTAAACCATCTTGATTTTTTTTTTTTTTGAGACAGAGTCTCACTCTGTCACCCAGGCTGGAGTATAGTGGCGTGATCTCGGCTCACTGCAACCTCCGCCTTGTGGGTTCAAGTGATTCTCCTGCCTCAGCCTCCCAAGTAACAGGGACTACAGGCGCAAGCCACCATGCCTGGCTAATTTTTGTATTTTTAGTAGAGATAGGATTTTGCGATATTGGCCAGGCTGGTCTCGAACTCCTGACCTCAAGTGATCAACCCACCTTGGCCTCTCAAAGTGCTGGGATTACAGGCGTGAGCCACTGTGCCTGACCCCATCTTGATATTTTCATCATCTTCCAAAAAGCATCATAATAGCTTTTTTGTATTACCTCTTGCTGCCTACAGTTTAAAGGATAATATATTTTTAAACAAAAGAGGCTTCATATCCAAAATAATTGTCTATAATTCCATTTCAGATATGGCTTTTTGTTGTTGTTGTGTATTAGACCAGTGCTTTTCTACCTTTAGTGCAATATGAATCACCTAGATATTTGATTAAGATGTAGATTCTGATTCATTAGTCTGAGGTGGAGTCAGTCTCTCAAATGAAGTCAGGCTTCTTGTTTCAGTAGTTGTGGCCTTCTGCCCTTTTGGGAGGAGAATGTTCTCAGAAAGATTCTTTTCAGTAAATATTGAGATCTCTGATCTACCCATCCCCAACACTCATTCAGATGCTCTCCCAGCTGGTAGATCCTGCTGTGTAAACAGGCGAAGTTGGTGATTCCTTTGGTGTCTCTCATGCCTGTAGGGTAATTTGCCTTCTTTCTGCCTCTTGAGGGGAGGAGGACCAACTCATCTTCTTGGGCAGGCTGGCCTTGTGCCTGGGTCAATAGGTGGGCAGGCCTGGGACCTGGGTCCATGGGGGTGGGTCTGGATCCTGGGCCCAATGGGACAGGTCTGGATCTTGGGTTTGCTTGGGATCTTGGGTTTGCATAGACTCTAGGTCCATGGGGGAAGTCTGGTGGTGAGGTCCACTGGGTGAGTCTGTTGACTGAACTCATGGGTGCGAGCCTGGAGCAGGTATCTGTAGGGGCTGGCCTGAAGTCTGGCCAGCCTGGCCCTGGAGTGGGCCTTGAGCCTGAGTCTGTAGGGGCCAGCCTGACACTAGGATTGTCTGGGTGCCTGGGTCCATGTGGATGGGCCTTGAGTTTGAGTCCCTGGGGGTTAGCCTGGTGCTGGGGTGAGCCTGGAGCTTGAGTATGCAGGAAGAGACCTGGGCCTTGGACCTGTGGGGACCTGTCTGGATCTTGGGTCCATAGGGGCAATCCTAGAGCCTGGATCTGTGGGGCAACCTGGCACTAGGGTCGACTAGGGTGGACTTGGACCCTGGATCTGCTGGAATGGGCTTGGATCCTGGGTCTTTTAGAGTCTGGGGTCACAGGGACCAGCCTAGAGCCTAGGATTGGCCTGGTGCTGGGGTGAGCCTGGGTCCACGGGGCTTGGTCTGGAGTCTGGGTTCATAGATGCTAGCCTGGTGCCTAAGCCTGTGGGTGCTGAGTTTACTGAAGCAGGCCTGGATTCTGAGTCTGTGGAGTGGGCATGGATCCTGGGTTTGCTGGAGCATGGGTCCATGGGTGCTGGCCTGGAGTCTAGGGCTGTGAGGGCTGACCTGGCATTCTAGTGAGCCTGGAACCTGGAGTTGTAGGGGCTGACATGGTGCTACACTGGGCCTGGAGGCAGAGTCTGTGGGTTCCAATCTGAATCTTAGGGCTACAGGAGCTGGCCTGGAACCTGCGGTGGGCCTGGAGGCTGGATCCCATAGGTGCCAGCTGGAGGGGTCTGGGGGCCTGGAGCCCACGGTGGGCCTGGAGGCTGGATCCAGTAGGTGACAGCTGGAGGGGTCTGGGGCTACAGGAGCTGGCCTGGAACCTGGGGTGGGCCTGGAGGCTGGATCCCATAGGTGACAGCTGGAGGGGTCTGCGGCTACAGGAGCTGGCCTGGAACCTGTGGTTGGCCTGGAGGCTGGATCCCATAGGTGCCAGCTGGAGGGGTCTGGGGCTACAGGAGCTGGCCTGGAGCCCACGGTGGGCCTGGAGGCTGGATCCCATAGGTGACAGCTGGAGGGGTCTGGGGCTACAGGAGCTGGCCTGGAACATGTGGTTGGCCTAGAGGCTGGATCCCATAGGTGACAGCTGGAGGGGTCTGAGGATGCAGGGGCTGCTTTGATTTTCTTCTAAAGGTGTCAACAATTGTTGGTCTTGAAGGCCTGGTTGAAAGTACGTCCATATGTAAACACATTTGTTCCTTTTGCAAATATTTATTCACTGTATAAAACATGCAGGGCACTGTGGGAGACATGGATGGGGATGTAAAGAGGTACTGGAGGTACTCACTCCTCTGAGGAAGTCCTTGTTGCCTCCGGTACATTTACCAGTCAGTCTGAGTTCATTGGTCTTCCTTCGTGGTATGAGAACATCTTCAGTCTTCTGTTTTGACTTGATTGCAGGTTATGTATGCAACTTTACACAAAAGCATTAATAAACTTGGTCTGTGTTCCCTTGTGTTTCTCACCAGGTAGTGTCTTTAATCACTTCAGTGCCATCCCAAGGTTATCATTTATGCCTGTTAAAATAATCTCGGGTATAGTAATAGGTTCTGTTTTCTTTTTTTATGGGGAAACTGCTGGTTATCTAGCAAGTATTTGCTGGGCACTTCTTTAATAAAAGAACTTCAGTTTTATTTGAGGTGGCAGTAAGCCCAGCTAAAGAATTGAATGTTCCAACTTTCTAGACGGGGCCATGTGACTGAGTTCTGGCCAGTGAGATGTAAGTCCTTTTTTTTTTTTTTTTTTTTTTTTTTGAGACGGAGTCTCGCTCTGTCACCCAGGCTGGAGTGCAGTGGCCGGATCTCAGCTCACTGCAAGCTCCGCCTCTCGGGTTTACGCCATTCTCCTGCCTCAGCCTCCCGAGTAGCTGAGACTACAGGCGCCCGCCACCTCGCCCGGCTAAGTTTTTGTATTTTTAGTAGAGACGGGGTTTCACTGTGTTAGCCAGGATGGTCTCGATCTCCTGACCTCGTGATCCGCCCGTCTCGGCCTCCCAAAGTGCTTTAACGCTAGAGGCCTGGAGAGTCAGGGAGTGTCTGTTTTGCTCCTCTTCATCCTTTTACACCATTTTTCCTCTTCCTCAAAACTGCCAGCTCCTCTGAAGCATTTGCCATTCTACTTCCCATTACCTCACCTTCCAGTTATTCCGTAACATTCATGGCTCACGTTTTCTTTCTTTATCGTTAGTGACAGCATCATTCTTAGTGAATTGAGCATCCACCTGACACCTGGGCTCCTTGTCCCCAATTCCAGTTCTCTTTGCTTTTACCTTAGTCTAGCTACCTCTTCTCACGGCCATAGGCTAGGACAAGAACCCATGGCTAGACCCATAGCCATCACCCAGGACAGTAACTGTTACTTCAGATATCTCAATTTCAAGATTCCTACTTCTCAACAACTACCATGTTACAGGTATCTACACAGAACCTGACATCACATCATAGGTGCTTGGTCAGCATTATTGCTGTTCCTGCTATTCCGCTTCTGTGGTAGCATCAACAGTCCTTGAAAACAGGAACTGTCTTATTGATCCCTATATATCCAGAACCTACCAGAGCCATGATACAAAAAGACTCTTAGTGTGTTTATGGGACCAGTAATGAAAGAACAGCAACAATAGGAAGGATATGGCATTCAAAAGAAGGTCTTTAAAAGATAATTAACATTTTCCATTTAAAATATCACATAATTTTTAAAAAGCATTCAAGTAATGACATTTCAAAAATTGTTTTCGTTCTCATTTTCTCTAGGGGGAAATAGATGTTATAGTTTATTGCCATTGGGAATATTTTAGTTTAGTCAAGGTTGATCAGTTACAACTTTCCATGTCTGAGGATTATTATAAATGAGCTATAAACAGGGAGATTGCTTTTTAGTGAAATGGGTTACTTTACCTGAAAAGAGTTAATTATGTTTTTTCTCCTGTATTGAAAACTCTTCATATTAGCCTAATGTGTATAGGAGAGGAGGAAGTTGATGCAGTAAGATTTTCTCAGCCTTCCTTATCATCCAGATAGAAAAATAAAAGTATTTAATGCACTGTTTTATCTCTGAATCTTTTTCTGAGATAAGAGAAAAATGTATAGAAGTTTTCCATCTATTTGGGTATGGATGTTGACTTTTCAGAACTTTTCATTTTCTTTTTTCTTTCTTTCTTTCTTTCTTTTTTTTTGAGACAGAATCTTGCTCCGTCGCCCAGGCTGGAGTGCAGTCGTGTGGTCTTGACTCACTGCAACCTCTACCTCCCAGGTTCAAGCGATTCTCCTGCCTCAGCCTCTTGAGTAGCTGGGATTACAGGTGTGTGTCACCACGCCTGACTGATTTTTGTATTTTCAGTAGAGATGAGGTTTCACCATGTCGTCCAGGCTGGTCTTGAACCCCTGGCCTTAAGTGATCCGCCTGCCTCGGCCCCCCACAGTGCTGGGATTACAGGCGTGAGCCACCACACCCGGCCTTTTCAAAACTTTTAAAAGTCAGGTTGATTAATGATTTTTCCAGAAACATTAGGTTCATTGTTACTGTATTCACATTTGGTTACTTTCAGGCTAAGAAGTAGTTACCATTTAGCTATACCCATGATTATTTCAGTGAATAACTTTTACTTCAACTGTTACTTTACTTTGATTCAGTAATTTTTCATTGTTAGATATATGAAGGACCTGAAAATAACTAGGAGAAATATCCCAGTGGTTATAAACATTCAAAGCTTTATAAAATTCTGAATTTCTAGAATGGCTAAACTGTTTAATATATAAATATTGTTTAATCTGTTAGTACTAAGATATTTCAAATGATATCTAGAAACATCTTTTGAAAGTTTGCAGTGTAAAAATCTTAATAATAAAACCGTGATGATAATGAGTGATAGTTACTGAGCACTCCTTTGAGCCAAGAACGATACTAAGCTTTTTTTTTTTTTTTTTTTTTTTTGAGACGGAGTCTCGCTCTGCTGCCCAGGCTGGAGTGCAGTGGTGCGAACTCAGCTCACTACAAGCTCCGCCTCCCGGGTTCCCGCCATTCTCCTGCCTCAGCCTCCCGAGTAGCTGGGACTACAGGCGCCACCACCTCCCCCGGCTAGTTTTTTGTACTTTTAGTAGAGACGGGGTTTCACCATGTTAGCCAGGATGGTCTCGATCTCCTGACCTTGTGATCCGCCCGTCTCGGCCTCCCAAAGTGCTGAGATTACAGGCGTGAGCCACCGCGCCCGGCCGATACTAAGCTTTTAAAAGTTTTGTTCTTATTACACCCATGTAATGTTAGTATTATTATTTATTATCATTTTAGTTCAGTGATTTCAAGAGATTAAATTGCTTAGTATTACACAGTTGCTAAATGGTTGTATTAGTCAGGGTTCTCTAGAGGGACAGAAGTAATGGAATATATATATATATATGAAAAATAAATAAAAAGGGGAGTTTATTAAGTATATATATTATATATTATATACAATATATATAAAGGGGAGTTTAAGTATATATAATATATATAAAGGAGAGTTTAAGTATATATATAATGTATATAAAGGGGAGTTTAAGTGTATATATTATATATATTTTATATATATATATATAAAGGGGAGTCTGTTAAGTATTAACTCACAATCACAAGGCCCCACAATAGGCCGTCTGCAGGCTGAGGAACAAGGAGAGCCAGTCTGAGTGGCAAAGCTGAAGAACTTGGAGTCTGATGTTCAAGGGCAGGACACATTGCATGGGAGAAAGATGTAGGCTGGAGGCTCGGCCAGTCTCTCTGTTTCCATTTTTCTGCCTGCTTGTATTCTAGCTGCGCTGGCAGCTGATTAGATTGTGCCCACCCAGATTGAGGGGGTCTGCCTTTCCCAGCCCACTGACTCAAATGCTCATCTCCTTTGGCAACACCCTCACAGACACACCCAGGATCAGTCCTTCAATCCAATCAAGTTGACATTCAGTATTAACTATCATAATGGTCAACTAAATTTTAATTCCGGGCCATGTGGCACTAGTGTAAGTTATTTAATTACAGTATTGTATTCTTTCATAGTGCCTAGTTGTGAAATACAGACACAGTCTGTGAGAAATGAGTTTGTAAAACATGCACTCAGCAAAGGATTAAATTCACTAAGAAAACTCAGTAAAAAGTGTGCAAATGCTGTGAACAGGCAGTTGATTAAAGAGAAATCATGGATGGTGAATAGACTTGAAAAGATGCTCAAACCCTGACTGTTTGTCAAGGGAAAGCACATTGAGATAACATTTTATACCCATCAGACCGGCAGAATGTCAAGAGGTGGTAAGATACAGATTTAAGGGAGCTCTCATTATGCTGCTGTGGGAGTGTCAGTTCCTCCAACTGCCTTGGAGGCCTGTTTGTCAATATGCAAAACTGTTCAAGTTGTGCTTTCTTACAACTCAGCAGTTTTACTTCTAGGAATACATACTTTAAAGAAATGGAATGAGAGTGGAGTCCGGAGACCTCTGGGAGTAGCCGTGGGCCTTTCAGAGATTTATGTGAAAACTATTTTCATGATAATAATTCAGAATTATGGCCTGGTGCAGTGGCTCATGCCTGTAATCTCAGCACTTTGGGAGGCCAAGGCAGGTGGATCACCTGAGGTCGGGAGTTCAAGACTAGCCTGACCAACATGGAGAAACCCCATCTCCACTAAAAATACAAAATTAGCCAGGTGTGGTGTCGGGCGCCTGTACTCCCAGCTACTCGGGAGGCTGAGGCAGGAGAGTCGCCTGAGCCCAGGAGGTGGAGTTTGCGGTGAGCTGAGATCGCGCCACTGCACTCCAGCCTGGGCAACAAGAGTGAAACTCCGTCTAAAAAAAAAAAAAAAAAAAAAAGAATTATTTGCCTGTTTAATTCTCATTATCTCATGAGTATACTGTGGATTTTCCAGAAGCTACATTGCAGTAGATTGAATGAAGAAACATAAAAAAAACTAGCTGCTTTCTATTAAGCCAGACATTAAAAGGATTATCAAAAAAGTAAAACATTACCACTCTCCTCACTGACTTATTTTTGTTTAGAAAAATAGTTATTTTTTATTAAAATATGTTGATATGTAATAGGATTCTTATTTTTAAATGAATTAATACATTATTATTATTATTATTTTGACACCAAGCCTCTGTTTCCCAGGCTGGAGTGCAATGGCGCGATCTTGGTTTACTGCAAACTCCACCTCTCGGATTCAAGTGATTCTCCTGCTTCAACCTCCTGAGTAGCTGGGATTGCAGATGCACGCCACCATGCCTGGCTAATTTTTGTATTTTTAGTAGAGACGGGGTTTCACCGTGTTGACCAGGCTGGCCTCAAACTCCTGACCTCAGGTGATCCACCAGCCTCAGCCTCCCAAAGTGCTGGGATTACAGGCATAAGCCACCACTCCAAGCCAATACATTATTTTTTTTAACATCTTAATTTTAATCTGTAATACATTAAATATCGATGGAAACAGTCAAACTAAGTAAAGCCTCTTTAAGATCCTTAAGTAATTTTTAAGTCAGGACTGAGACCCAAAAGTTTTGGAAAGAATTATGTAAGTGCACAGTTCAAGTATGTGTTCGTTGTAATGTTGTTTATAATAGTTTATTTATTTTTAGTTTTTTTTTTTTTTTTTTTTTTTTTGAGACACAGAGTCTCGCATTGTCACCCAGGCTGGAGCGTAGTCGTGTGATCTTGGCTCACTGCAACCTCCGCCTCCTGGGTTCAAGTGATTTTCATGCCTCAGCCTCCCGAGTAGCTGGGATTACAGGCGTGTGTCACCGTGCCTGGCTAATTTTTGTATTTTTAGTACAGATGGGGTTTCACCATGTTGGCCAGGCTGGTCTCGAACTCCTGACCTCAAGTGATCTGCTCACCGCGGCCTCCCAAAGTGCTGGGATTTGGCCTCCCAAAGCTACTGCACCTTATCTGTTTATAATAGCTTAAAACATTGTTATCAACACTAATGCCCATCAATATGAATATAAGATCAGTTCTATCAATATGGAATGGTAAGACACATTGTGAGCCCTGTGTATGTGTATATATGTAATATTGTAATATTTATACCATCATATTTATATCTTAATCAGACTGTATCTATTTTCCAGACATTCCTTTATCATGAGTCAAATAAAAATAGAATTTTTTGAGAAGCTAGGCATATTTCTAAGTTAATAATAAAGTGCAAAACTTTATTAAGAATTAGATTTTAAGGCCGAGTGTGGTGGCCAACACCTGTAATCCCAGCACTTTGGGAGGCTGAGGCTGGTGGATCACTTGAGGTCAGGAGCTTGAGACCAGCCTGGCCAACATGGTGAAACCCCGTCTCTACTAAAAATACAAAAGTTGGCCAGGCGTGGTGGCACGCACCTATAATCCCAGCTACTCAGGAGGCTGAGGCAGGAGAGTTGCCTGAACCCGGGGGCGGAAGTTGCAGTGAGCTGAGATCATGCCACTGCATTCCAGCCTGAGTGACAGAACAAAACTCTCTCTCCAAAAAATAAAAATAAAATTAGATTTTAGTTCACATTATTGCCGATCTTTTGACCTTAATCTTCAAGGGCAGAAATATAAGTGTTAACACACACTATTCTAGTTGACTAGAAAATAAGCAGCATACGTAAGACTTGATATTCTAGAATGTAGAACATCTTTGCTGTGTTCTTTCAGGACCACTGTACTGTTTATTGAAAAGGAGGAAGCACCATTTTGCTATATCTTTGTAAATGCACTTCCACTGTAGTGGCTTAAACAAATAGTTAACTTATTTTTCTCATCCAAAAATTGGAAGTTGGCTATTTGATGTAACAGAGTGGTGGCATTTATTCTCATGCTGTGTCTTGTGCTGAGAAGGTTGAAAATTGGTAAAAAGTCTCTCATTAGAAGTGCAGTTCATTTTTATTATTTCCAGTAGTTATGTTTTATAAAGTCACTGTGAAAACTGACTTAGCCAGTACTGAGCCATTCTTTGCTCTTAGCAGATATACAGGATTAGGTTCCTGAAAGCCTCTAGTCACAACATATTTGTCACCTGATCAGTACATAACCTTGTTTTATTATGTGTTTCTTTTAAAAGACACCTTATTTTTTTTTTTTAAATTTTCAAGACAGAGTCTTGCTCTGTCGCCCAGGCTGGAGTGCAACAGCACGATCTCGGCTCACTGCAAGCTCCACCTCTAGGTTCAAGCGATTCTTCTGCCTCAGCCTCCCGAGTAGCTGAAATTACAGGAATGAGCCACTATGCCCAGCTGATTTTTGTATTTTTAGTAGAGACAAGGTTTCACCATGTTGGCCAGGCTGGTATCAAACTCCTGACTTCAGGTAATCCGCCCGCCTCGGCCCCCCAAACTGAGGGGATAACAGACATGAGCCTGAGTCACTGCGCCTGGCCAGTAGAGATGGGGTTTCGCCACGTTGGCCAGGCTAGTCTCGAACTCCTGACCTCCAGTGATCCACCAACCTCGGCCTCCCACTTCTGCTGGGATTACAGGTGTGACCCACTATGCCCGGCCACCTTATGTAATATATATTGTTGATTCATTAGCATTGAACTCAGGGTCAGCAGCACCATAACTTATGCCTCACTGAAGCTTATCTGACACATGTATTTTCTCTGTGAGGCATATTACAACCTTCTTGTGCTTAGGGACGCGAGACAGCACTGTGGTACTGTGCTTAGGGGCCACATTAGACAGTCAAATCGAGAAAAATGAGAAAAACAGAGCACTAAGTGACTGCAAAAAGGACGCTTACACTGTGAGAGCCGGGAAGGCAGTGCCTGGTCTGGCCAAGAGCTGAGAAGGCAGTGTCTTGTTTGACTTCAGCTGGGAACATACATATTGGGCGACACAAATTTTTGGCGTTTCCTCTCCTGTCCACAACTGACTGCAGACGTGCTGTGACTGCTGATTTCGGGGTTACAGATAAATATGAGTGAATAAGTGAATTTGCAAATATGGAATGTATGAATAATGAGAAGTGCGTGTACCTGTTTACAGGTCATTAGCCAAAACCGGGCCACATGGCTTATTCTTAGAGTGGCCAGTGGCCATGAGGCATACATTTTTTTTTAAAGTTTAGATTAATCATGATTTATTCCCCTGGCTCTGGCAATCTCCTCTCCCTGAAATCAAGAGCTCTGTGTTTGCTACCTCAGCAAATCACAGTATTTCCTCATGGTAGGAAAGAGCGGGGTGGTTTTTGGGTAAACAGTGGACCGCGCCCGCCGTGTTTCGAATTAAGTGCTTGGCATTTGGAAGGCGGTCAGTATATTTTTGTTGAAAGAATGAATCAGCGAATGAACGGCAGGGTTGTTTTGTGGAATAGCCTTTGATTTCTGTCATATCTCTTGTTAAAGATTTCTCCATGTCTGTATTTTCAAACAAGTAATGTTTTGATTGACTAACTCCTAATCAAATAAAAGTTAATATAAAAGAATAAAGTTTTACTTTATCTGGGTGACCTTCAAGTTCATATAAGTCAGAGAAAATGATAAAATATGAACCATCAGATGAAGCTGAGACATCTTTTCAGAAAAAGGCAGAGTAAACCAAGTTCCATATGGCAAAAGCTTTTCTTCTTTTTAATAACGGTTTCTTTTCTGAAATGATTGCTTTTTATATTATGGAATATATTAAATCCAGAACTATTAGATTTTTGTATTTAACATATGATACTGATTTTATTATTGTAAGTTGTCAGCTTCTCATGTTATCAAAAACTAAGAAATATTTCATTTGATAACATCCTTTGTAGCTAATGCCAGTTAGAAATAAATTCAATTAATAGAGAATATTTAATTTAAATTATGTTTGAATAAAGTATATATTTCTGTTTACTATTCTAAACATTGGAATAAATTGTAATTAAAGTTGACATGCCTATCTGTCTGTCTGTCTGTCTGTCTTTTTCTCTATGCCCTGGGTTAGACCAGACACAATTTAAGGCTGTTAAATAATATATATTTCCTTTTCATTAATGTTTATGTTTATTTGATCATGGAGGTAAAATAATCTTGTTATATAAAACTGAAAAAGGGAAAAAATAAAAGGAGGGGAAATCACCCCAATTCATATCACTTAAAGAAAAAATGCAATATTTTGGTCTATTTCTTTTCAGTCTTTTTTATACATTGGAGAAACTTAATTTTACAACGTATATGTAATATGAAAATACAACATTCTAGGTAGCTTTTATTATTACGATTAGAATACCTTTAGGGGTAGATAAATTTATTCATTGCCTGTAGATGGAGAGGAATAAATGAAGCAGCCAGGCTTAAGGTACAGTTCTCTTCAGTTCTCTTGGAGATTTTCCTCCTCGTTGTACTTTCTGTATTTCATGCTTGGGAGCACGTTGGGCCTGAATCGAAACTTTATGGAATGAAATGTTCTCATACATTCTAACTCCCTTTCTGTTATACTGCATTTTCTCCTGTCTTCTTTCTAGGCTTTTAAAATGTTCATCACTGTTAACTCCCCTTTCTCTACCTACTCTATGCAAAATTTGTATTCCTAAAATCTCAACTAAGTGGAGAAAGGACATAAGATTATGTGAATAAAGTGATTCATACTAAGCTGCAAATGATGTGGAGTCATAGCCTTTTAGAGGGATGTCTGCACTTCATCTCAAGGTATTCTTAAACTCTCTGGCTGCTACTGATGTGTGCCAAAAAAATAGAATAAAAAGATATTCTCAAACTCAGGTGGGTGTTTGATAAGAAAAATATCTGAGTGGTATTTTAGGGCCATGGAGAGCCTTCTCTTGGGCATACAACATGCTCACTAGCGGAGGACCAGCAGGCATCAAAACCCTTGCACCAACCCGTTAACTCTCATTCCATGGCTATCAGCAGATGATTGACCTCTTAATAAAAATCGATGAGAATTTGTACTTACAGTGCACTTGCAGCTGTAACATTTAATTCCATGTCTCTTAAGGCCTCCTCTTTGAAGGTTTCTTTACTTCGGAACTAGGTAGCATGCTAGTCTTTCTTTATAAGCTTAAAGTATCATTTTATTTTCCAAAAGAGAGAATTAATTGAGATTTTTGTCATTGCTTACTTCCAAGGAGACTTGAGGCAATTTATAGTTAAAAGTTAAACAAAGTATTATACTTAATTGTAAAATAGAAGAGCAAATATTTAAAGCAGGCAGAAGGAGAAGATGCCTTCAGGCCTCTGAAATGAACAAACTACTCCAATTAGTGAATTTGGTTTTTAATTTTCCCACCACCTACGCTGAAGGAGAAGAATGGTGCTGATGTGTTGTTTTCTGATTGGAGGAAGTAGGAGAGATAATTTTTCTAGAGTGACAAAATATTTTCTGGAACTGAACTCAAGGTGGGCATCTTTTGCCATTTTGAAGGCTTAGGTCATAGTATATTTATGAAAGGATTGATCAAATGTTCTTATACCTTATTTGAAATTTTATCCATGGTACTTTTAAAAAATGTATTTACTGTGATATTTGTAGTAGCAATAGTTATATACTTAAAGGGTGTTTGATTTCAATCTTTGGGAAAAATCAGATTTTTTTCTTCTTCCTCATTTTTTAAAAAAATTATTTTAGATTTCAAGAAGACTTAGGGAAATTGAACATATCTCTTAGATGATCAGGGTTGTGTTACTAGACTAGACTGAAGAGGTTGCCTATGTAGGAATGGGTGTTATTACTAGGAAAAAAATTCCTTTTCTGCAGTTCGTCTTGGTCACAGCTTTCTCCAGTCCACTTGGTGTGCTCTACCTGAAAAACAAGCCAGTGTACTTTAATACTGATTCTTAATTCACTTATTTCCAATTACTAGCTGTCCAAGTGACTTACAATGTGCAGTGTATAATCTTTTACATACTGTTAGTATGATGAGGAGAGTTTAAAAACCATGTTGTTTTAAAACACAGGGACCCTGGTGTTTTCATTTGCTCTTTGTTACAGACATTTCCTTGCCTAGAGCAAACAGAACTTTTTTAGGAGTCGCAATTGCCTTTTAATATTATTAAATATTTAACAGTCTTCTCAGATTTTTTTCAACAAATGCCACCTTTAAAAGCATTTTTACAACTTTAAAGTTAGAGCTTCTTGAAGTAGACCACTTTGAAGTCAGTTATTCTGATCACATTAAAAATTATGACTTCAGTGAATGTAGATTGAGTTATCAAATACCTAGGATACTCGTCAAAATTTGAAATTAGAGTCAAGTAGTCTGGGTACATGTGGGTTTCAGAAAGTAGTATTAATAAATGGTCTGTGTACCTGGGTGGAGATGACTACATTTGTGGCACAGGTAGATGTAGCTTTCTTTGGTTTTTGGCAACCGTGGAAGAGATAGAGAAGAAGCTTTTCTGATAGGGCATAGAGATGGACAAAATTATCCTGAGCAATTTCAGAATACACCCAGCAGCCTCCATTTTAACTCTGCACTAAATGCTTTGCTTGGTGCTGTGTTAGCGGGCGCTCCATGTAGATCGTCTCATAGTTTGCCTTGCAGTCCCGTAAGTCACTTATTCCCACTTTGCAGAGGAGGAAATTGAGGCTACGAGACGTTACAAGGGTACGCCCTTAGTAAGTACTGCATGTTTTGAACCCGAAACCGCTAAAACATTTTCTTTCCTTGTCCCCCAAAATAGTCCCACCATTCTCTGCCACTCACTCTTTATTAATCAGAAAGTGACTTTTCCTTCACCTGAACTGGGGTCCTGTATAGTCTGTGTCATTTCTCAAGATGTGGTTTTGTATTATGGTTCATTCTGCAAGTGATGTGTGTTGATCTGTCTTTCTTGATTGCCATCTCCAAGAAGCAGTGACTGCATTTCCCTCTCTGCTGTCATCCACCCGGGCCGTTACGCGGTGATGCCCACGGTGGCCGGTCGCCGAGCAGTTGTTGAATTCATACCTGGGGTTTGTGTTTATCAGATGGCACAGGCTCCACGAGGACATTAGCTTTAATTTAGAGGGTTGACGACAGTGGAAGGGGAGTACTCAAGTAGCTGGTCTGCCTCTCTGATTCTAATTGGGTCCACATCTTTTGCTGTGCTTCTCCCAAAGTGCTGGATTTCAGGTGCTTGTGTGTCTCCTAGGAAGGTATATGGTGCCAGTGAAGTATAGATTAATTTTCCTAGAAATACTCACCATTACATTTTTTTGTTTTATACTTTGTGTTAGAAATGTGAAACGAAATGGAATGTAGACAAAGGAATCCAAGGCTGGGTGCAGTGGCTCTAATCTAATCACTCCTCTAATCTTAGCACTCTAGGAGGCTGAGGTGGGACGATTGCTTGAGTTCAGAAGTTTGAGACTAGACTGGGCAACATAGGGAGACCCTGTCGCTACAAATAATTTAAAAATTAGCCAAGTGTAGTGACATGCGCCTGTGGTCCCAGGTACTCGGGAGGCTGAGGTAGGAGGATCTCCTGAGCCTGGGAGGTAGAGGCTTCCGTGAGCTGTGTTTGCGCCCCTGTGCTCCAGCCTGGGTAATAGAGCGAGACCGTGTCTCAAAAATAAAACAGAAAGAAAAATGAATCCAAATCAATTCTATTTTCCTATGAGTCTGTACAATTTTGACCACATCTACCGGTGTGTATTAACAGTCATTTGATAGGTGGATGGTGGGTGTAATCACTTTAATTTTTAAAAATTCTGAAATTTTCCTAAAAATAACTAGGAAAAATATTCCAAGGATTATAAACATTCAAAGGTTTATAAAATTCTGAATTTGTACAGTGGCTAAACTAGTTAATATATTAATATTGTTTAATCTGTTAGTACTAAGATATTTCAGGTGACATCTAGAAACATCTTGAAAGTTGGCAATTTAAAAATCTTAAAATGATAATAAAACTGTGATGATAATGAGTAATAGTTACTGGACTTCTGTGAACCAAGCATGATATTAAGTTTTTAAGTTTTATTTAAATCTCATTACACCCATGTAACGTTATTATTATTGATTCTTGTTTTAGTTCAATGGTTTCCAGAGGTTAAACTGCTTAGTATCACACAACTGCTAAGTGGTTGTATTAGTCAGGGTTCTGTAGAGGGACAGAACTAATGGAATATTTATCTATATATATGAGTTTATTAAGTATTAACTCACATGATCACAAGGTCCCACAATAGGTCCTCTGCAGGCTGAGGAGCAAGGAAGCCAGTCTGAGTCCCAAAACTGAAGAACTTGGAGTCCAGTGTTTGAGGGCAGGAAGCATCCAGCACAGGAGAAAGGTGTAGGTGGGGCGACTAACCCAGTCTAGCCTTTTCACGATCTTCTGCCTGCTTTTATTCTAGCCGCGCTGGCAGCGGATTAGGTGGTGCCCACACAGGTTGAGGGTGGGTCAGCCTTTCCCCGCCCACCGACTCAAACGTTTATCTCCTTTGGCAACACCCTCACAGACATACCCAGGAACAGTATGTTGCATCCTTCAATCCAATCAAGTTGACACTCAGTAATTAACCATCCCAGAGACTTTTAGGGAACTAAGGTTACTAGGAAGGAGCGCTGAATAATGCGTTTATTATATGGGAATGTGTTGTCGATGAATTTTTTTCTCCATAGGAAGTTTGAAGTGGATTCTGCACGTCCCAGGGCTGGGGGGAATTTGGGAGTCACTAGGATTTTTCTGTTTTCTATATCCATTCCAGGAAACTTCCTTCCTTCTGTCTGGTCACTGGTTTTATTGTTTTAGGGCAGAGTTTCTAAACATGGACAGACTTTTTCCCTCTGGCACCCAAGAAGGATAGAGAGACGGTCCCTAAAATAGTACCCCCATAGTTGAGATTTGAGGACCCAATTAATTTCCCTCCCCACTTTTAAAAAATTTCTTAGAGATGATTTTTCCTGCTATATCCATATCTAAGTTTTTAATTTGTACACTGGAAGACTAGAAGAACAATTAATTTTGCCCAGTTTTTATTTTGTTTTTATGTTTCAGTAGCTTAAGCTGTTGGAGAAATTAATTATGGCCCAGCCTATACCCAGAAGAGAGGACTTAACTTGTGCTCCATGAAGCACTGTGTCTGAGGCACTGAGTAACCTAAGAATTATCTTTGATATGACACTCCGTTCTCTAGAGTCAGAGTTCGTATGATCAAGTGATAGGGGATTCCTTTTTGCTTTTTCTGAAGAGGGTGGGTTGCTAATGATCCCATTTATTTTGGTAAAAAGTAATATAAATATCTTCTCTTATTTGGAGGTACAGTACTAATATTCATCTTTGAAATGAAGGGGAAAAAAGTAAAAATCACTTTTCTGTGATTGATACATTCCTAACTTATTTTTCTAAGATTATTTTTTGGCCGGGCATGGTGGCTCACGCCTGTAATCTCAGCACTTTGGGAAGCTGAGGCGGGCAGATCACTTGAGGTCAGGAGTTCGAGAACAGCCTGGCCAACATGGTGAAACCCCATCTCTACTAAAAAAACAAAGATTAGCTGGGCGTGGTTGTGCTCGACTGTAATCCCAGCTACTCAGGAGGCTGAGGCATAAGAATTGCTTCAACCTGGGAGGCAGACATTGTAGTTTTTCATTCAGAAACTCCAGTTCTGGATGGACTTTTTAGACAAACACTTTGCAAACAGCATGTTCTCTTCTGGGGCTACCAAACTTTGCCTTAAAATATGCACAACTTTTGTCATCTTGAAATTTGGTTTATATTTATTGGTTGCACAAGAGAAACAGAACCAAATAATTTTGGACCTGGAAGAAAACAAAACAAAACAAAACAAAACAAAACAACTTCTCTAATTCCTTCTCTTTTGCAGTATTGGAAATTCCCTCAACTCATTTCTAGCAAATATACTTACTACTAGATTCTCCTTAAACATGTCAAGTCACTGGGCACCCCACGCTTCTCAAGGCATTGCATTAGACTTCTGAACAGCTGTTGTCACCAGAAAAATCGTTATAATTTAGGTAACATCTGCCCTCCTCTAACTTCCATTCACTATTTCTTGTTTTAGCCTCTGAAGCTCCCTAAAATAAGTGGTCCTTTTTCTATAAACTGCTAATTAATTATGTTTTTGCTTTGACTTGTACATTTCTCTCCCCCCCCCCGCAAAGTACCGCTTTGTTGTTCAATTTGAAATGACGTTTGGTGATTTTATTTTATTTTATTTTTTGAGATGGAGTCTCGCTCTGTCACCCAGGCTGGAGTGCAATGACATGGTCTTGGCTCACTGCAACCTCCGCTTCCTGGGTTCAAGTGATTCTCCTGCCCCAGCCTCCTGAGTAGCTGGGATAACAGTCGCACACCACCACGCCTTGCTAATTTTTGTATTTTTAGTAGAGACGGGGTTTCACCATGTTAGTTAGGCTGGTCTGAAACTCCTAACCTCGTGATCTGCCCGCCTCCCAAAGTGCTGGAATTATAGACGTGAGCTACCGTGCCTGGCTGATTTTTTGTTTTGTCTTGTTTTTGAGACAATTCTGTATTCCCCGGGTGTGTCACTGAGGTTGAAATTACATACATGATCCTCTTGCTTTTTTTTTTTTAAAAAAAAAAAAGAGAAAAAGAAGGTTTTCTTGTACGATCTGGTGGCTGTGTTTTCATTCCATGACTACATGTCCTTTGGTTTGAAGTGTGTCTCATGAACAGCTAAATGTTGATGTGATTTGATCCAGTTTTATTTAAGAATGGTAGTATAGTGTGTGGTTACAAGCAAGAACTTTAGGGCCCATTGCTTGGGTTTGGTTTGTTGCCTGGAGTATTGATATCTAGAAGCTAGAGTTCTGCACTTGGGGGTGGATGGAATTTTTTGACGTTGCTTTATTTAGACTTTTAACCACTTCCCTTGTTTTATGCCCCATAACTCACTTCTGCTCTTTCAGGGGTGAGGTACCTGATGTACTCAAGTTCTGCTTCTCTGCGGGATTCTGTTTTTATCCTTTCAGTATCATCTGCCACTTTCACTTTATGGTATGATGCCTTAGCAGTGTGTACTACTCCATCTACTTTTTATCTTTTGAAAATGTATTGAAATATCTCTAAAGTTGGCATAATAAGACTGCTTACCTTATACAGAACTATTGCAAATTTAGTGTGAGTTAATAGATATAAAGAGCTTCATACTGTGCCTGTCATATCAGACGTGCTTAGAAAGAGCTGTTCTGTTTTGTCATTGATGTTAGTATTACAGGTTGACTTTTAGTGCCCTTGACCACCTTGAAACTAGACACAGTCCTGTCTGATCCTTGTCACTGTTAATTTTACCATCCGATTTATTATTTTTATTTTATAATTCGGGTTTTAAAAAATATCTGCTTTTTTGTTACCCAGGTGATTTGGGGGAGATAACGTTAAAGCATCTCAATTCAGTATGTCTAAAGTAGTAATTGAATTAAATGGAATTTTAAAACCATTTCTCAGGAGGAGTATATTCATAATTAAACTGTATGATAATTTAAGACAAAATGTTTATATTGGAAGGATATAGAATACTTTTCACCAGTTTATGGACTAGATTTGAATTTGATATGGAGAGATCAGTCAGTATCTTTATGAAGTGAAGTGTTTTAATCTAATTGGAAATGTCTCTAAATTTTAATTAAATTTATGTTAAAAAGAACATTAATGGTGGTGATAGTTGCACAACAATCTGAATATGGTTAGTGCTACTGAACTGTGCACTTAAAATGGTTAAAATAGTGAATTTTATGTTATGTATATTCTACCAAAGTTTTAAAAAAGGACATTTTTTTTTTTGTTTTTGTCGGGGGCTGGGGGTGTGTACAATATCATTCTCCTTTAGTACATGGAGATCTATGGGTCCAAGGCCATGCCTTATTATTTTTTCTCTGAGATTCTTTTTCTTTTTTAATTTCAATAGGTTTTTGTGGGGAACAGGTGGTGTTTGGTTGCATGAATAAGTTCTTTAGTGGTGATTTTTGAGCTTTTGGTGCATCCATCTCCCAAGCAGTGTACACTGTACCCACTGTATAGTCTTTTATCCCTCACTCCCCTCCCAAACTTTCTCCTGAGTCTCCAAAGTCCAGTGTATCATTCCTATGCCTTTGCATCCTCATAGCTTAGCTCCCACATCTGAGTGAGAACATACGATGTTTGGTTTTCCACTCCTGAGTTACTTTACTTAGATTGATGGTCTCCAATTCCATCTAGGTGACTGCAAGTGCCATTATTTTGTTCCTTTTTATGGCTGAGTGGTATTCCATGGTATATGTATACCACATTTTCTTTATTTGTTGATTGATGGGCATTTGGGCTGGTTCCATATTTTTGCAATTGCAAATTGTGCTGCTATAAATGTGTGCAAGTATACGTATCTTTTTTGTATAATGACTTCTTTTCCTCTTGGTAGATACCCAGTAGTGGGATTGCTGAATCAAATGGTAGATTTACTTTTAGCTCTTTAAGGAATCTCCACACTGCTTTCCATAGTGGTTGTACTGGTTTACATTCCCACCAACAGTGTAAAAGTGTTCCCTTTTCACTACGTCTATATCAATAATCGATGTTTTTGATTTTTTGATTATGGCCATTCTTGCAGGAGTGAGGTGGTATCACATTGTGGTTTTGATTTGCATTTCCCTGATAATTAGTGATGTTGAGCATTTTACCGTATGCTTGTTGGCCATTTGTATATCTTCTTTTGCGAATTGTCTGTCCATGTCTTTAGCCCACTTTTTGATGGAATTGTTTTGTTCTTGCCGATTTGAGTTCTTTGTAGATTCTGGATATCAGTCCTTTGTCGGATGTATAGATTGTGAAGATTTTCTCCCACTCTGTGGTTTGTCTGTTAACTCTGCTGATTATTTCTTTTGCTGTGCAGAAACTTTTTAGTTTAATTAAGCCCCATCTATTTATCTTTGCTTTTGTTGCATTTGCTTTTGGGTTCTTGGTCGTGAAGTCTTTGCCTAAGCCAATGTCTAGAAGGGTTTTTCCGATGTTCTAGAATTTTTATGGTTTCAGGTCTTAGATTTAAGGTTTTGATTCATCTTGAGTTGATTTTTGTGTAAGGTGAGAGGTGAGGATCCTGTTTCATTCTTCTATATGTGGCTTGCCAGTTGTCCCAGCACTATTTGTTGAATAGGGTATCCTTTCCCCACTTTATGTTTTTGTTTGCTTTGTTGAAGATCAGTTGGCTCTAAGTATTTGGGTTTATTTCTGGGTTCTCTATTCTGTTTCATTGTGCCTATCTTTATACCAGTACTATGCTGTTTTGGTGTCTGTGGCCTTGTAGTATAGTTTGGAGTTGGATAATGTGATGCCTCCAGATTTGTTCTTTTTGCATAGTCTGGCTTTGGCTATGTGGTCTCTTTTTTTGTTCCATATGAATTTTAGGATTTTTTTTTTCTAGTTTTGTGAAGAATGATGGTGGTGTTTAGATGGGAATTGTATTGAATTTGTAGATTGCTTTTGGCAATATGGTCATTTTCACAATATTGATTCTTCCCATCCATGAGCATGGGACATGTTTCCATTTGTTTGTGTCATCTGTGTTTTGTAGTTTTCCTTGAAGAGGTCTTCGCCTCCCTAGTTAGGTGTATTCCTAAGTATTTTGTTTTATTTTTTTTTTTGCAGCTATTGTAAAGGGGTTGAGTTCTTGATTTGATTCTCAACTTGGTTACTGTTGCTGTATAGCAGAGCTACTGATTTGTGTACATTAATTTTGTATCCTGACACTTTGCTGAATTCATGTGCCAGTTCGAGGAGCTTTTTGGATGAGTCTTTAGGGTTTTCTAGGTATGCAGTCATATCATCAGCAAACAGCCACAGTTTGACTTCCTCTGCCGATTTGGATACCTCTGATTTCTTTCTCTTGTCTGATTGCTCTAGCTAGGACTTCCAGTACTGTGTTGAATAGAAGTGGTGAAAGTGGACATCCTTGTCTGATTTCAGCTTTTCCCTGTTCAGTATAATGTTGGCTGTGGGTTTGTCATAGATAGCTTTCATTACCTTAAGGTGTGTCCCTTCTATGCCCATTTTGCTGAGGGTTTTAACCATAAAGCGATGCTGGATTTTGTCAAATGCTTTTTCTGCATCTGTTGAGATGATCACGTGATTCTTGGTTTTAATTCTGTTTATGTGGCGTATCACATTTATTGAGTTGTGGATGTTAAACCATCCATGTATCCCTGGTATGAAACCCACTTGATCATGATGAATTATCTTTTTCATGTGATGCTGGATTCAGTTAGCTAGTATTTTGTTGAGGAATTTTGCATCTGTGTCATCAGGAATATTGGTCTGTAGTTTTAATTTTTTGTTAGGTCCTTTCCTGGTTTTTGTACTAGGGTGATACTAGCGTCATAGAATGATTTAAGGAGGATTCTCTTTTTCTCTATCTTCTGGAATAATTGTGTCAATAGGATTGGTGCTGGTTCCTGTTTGAATGTCTGACAGAATTCAGCTGTGAATCCTTACGGTCCTAGACTTTTACTTACTGGCAATTTAAAAATAATTACCATTTCAGTCTTGCTGCTTGTTATTGGTCTGTTCGGAGTTTCTATGTCTTCCTGGTTTAATATAGGAGGGTTGTGTATTTCCAGGAATTTATCCATCCCCTCTAGGTTTTCTAGTTTAGGCGTGTAAAGGTGTTCATAGTAGCCTTGAATAAACTTTTGTATTTCTGTGGTATCAGTAGTAATATTTCCCATTTCATTTCTAATTGAGCTTATTTGGATCTTCTCTCTTCTTTTCTTGGTTAATCTTGCTAATGGTCTATCAGTTTATTTATCTTTTCAAAACCAGCCTTTTGTTTCATTTATCTTTTGCATTTTTTTGGTCTGTTTCAATTTCATTTAGTTCTGCTCTGATCTTTGTTATTTCTTTTCTTCTGCGCATTTGGGTTTGGATTGTTCTTGTTTCTCCAGTTTTGTGAGGTGTGGCCTTAGATTGTCTGTTTGTGCTTTTTCAGACTTTTCGATGTAGGCATTTAATGCTCTGAACTTTCCTCTTAGCACCGCTTTTGCTGTATCCCAGAGGTTTTGATAAGTTGTGTCACTGTTTTTGTTCAGTTCAAAGACTTTTAAAATCTCCATCTTGATTTAATTGTTGACCCAATAATCACCCAGGAGCAGGTTATTTAATTTCCATATATTTGCATGATTTTGAGGGTTCCTTTTGGAGTTAATTTCCAATTTTATTCCACTGTGGTCTGAGAGAGAGTACTTGATATAATTTCGATTTTCTTAAATTTACTGAGACTTGTTTTGTGCCCTATCATATGTTCTATCTTGGAGAATTTTCCATGTGCTGATGAATAGAATGTATATTCTGCAGTTGTTGAGTAGAATTTTCTGTAAATATCTGTGAAGTCCATTTGTTGTAGGGTATAGTTTAAGTCCATTGTTTCTTTGTTGACTTTCTGTCTTGATGACCTGTCTAGTGCTGTCAGTGGAGTATTGAAGTTCCCCACTATTATTGTTTTGCCATATATCTCATTTCTTAGGTCTATTAGTGATTGTTTTATAAATTTGGGAGCTCCAGTGTTAGATGCATATATATTTTGGATTGTGATATTTTACTGTTGGACTAGTCCTTTTATTGTTATATAATGTCCCTCTTTGTTTTGTTTATCTGCTCTTGCTTTAAAGTCTGTTTTGTCTGTAAGAATAGCTATTCCTGCTCACTTTTGGTGTCCATTTACAAGTTTATGTGAGTCCTTATGTGTTAGGTGAGTCTCCTGAAGACAGCAGAAATTTAGTTGGTGAATTCTTATCCATTCTGCCATTCCATATCTTTTAAGTGGAGTATTTAGGTCATTTACATTCAGCGTTAGTACTGAGACATGAGGTACAATTCTATTCATTGTGCTGTCTGTTGTCTGACTACCTTGTGTGTTATTTTTATTGTGTTATTGTTATATAGGTCCTGTGAAATTTCTGCTTTAGGGAGGTTCTATTTTGGTGTATTTCAAGGATTGGTTTTCAAGATTTAGAGCTCTTTTTGACAGTTCTTGTAGTGCTGGCTTGGTAGGGGCGAATTCTCTCAGTATTTGTCTTAAAAGACTGTATCTTGCTTCATTTATGAAGCTTACTTTGGCTGGACACAAAATTCTTTTACAGAGGGGGTTCATAGACCTCACACAAGAAATAATTCTGGGTGAGTCCATAGAGTAAAGTGAAAGCAAGTTTATTAGGAAAGTAAAGGAACAAAAGAATGGCTACTCCATAGACAGAGCCGCCCGAGGGCTGCTGGTTGCCCATTTTTATGGTTATTTCTTGATGATATGCTAAACAAGGGGTGGATTATTCATGCCTCCCCTTTTTAGACCATAGAGGGTCACTTCCTGATGTTCCATGGCATTTGTAAACTGTCATGGCACCGATGGGAGTACAGCAGTAAGGACGACCAGTGACCTCTGGTCACTTTGGGTTTTGGTGAGTTTTAGCTGGCTTCTTTACTGCAACCTGTTTGATCAGCAAGGTGTTTATGACCTGTATCGTGTGCCAACTTGAGTCTCATCCTGTGACTCAGAATGCCTTAACGGTCTGGGAATGCAGCCCAGTAAGTCTCAGCCTCATTTTACTCACTGTGTGCCACCATATGCCTTTTGAACTTCAAGATGGAGTTGCCCTGGTTCACATGCCTCTGACAGTTCCTGCTCAGAAATCTGCTGTTGCTCTGATAGGTTTTCTGTTATAGGTTACCTGATGCTTTTGCCTCACAGCTCTTAAGATTCTTTCCTTTGTCTTTGCTTTGGATAACCTCTTGACTGTGTGCCTAAGTGATGAGTTTCCCAGGTATTTGAGCTTCTTGTATTTGGATGTCTAGATCTCTAGCAAGGCCAGACAAGTTTTCCTTGATTATTTCCTCAAATAGTGTTTCCAAACTTTTAGGTTTCTTTTTTTTCCTTGGGAACACCCATTATTCTTAGATTTGCATGCTTAACATCATCCCAAACTTCTTGCTTTGCTCATTTTTAAAAATTCTTTTGTCTTTGTCTTTGATGGATTGGGTTAACTCGAAAGCCTTGTCTTCAAGCTCTGAAGTTCTTTCTTCTGCTTTTTCGATTCTATTGCTGAGACTTTGCAGTGCATTTTGCATTTCTGTAAGTGTTTCTTTGGTTTATAGAAGTTGTGATCGTTTTTTATTTATGCTATTTCACTGAAGAATTTTCCTTTCATATTCTGTATAAGTTTTTGATTTCTTTAAGTTGGAGTTCACCTTTCTCTGGTGCCTCCTTTATTAGCTTAATAATTAACCTTCTGAATTCTTTTTCTGGCAATCCAGATATTTTATCTTGGTTTGGATCTGTTGCTGGTGAGCTGGTGTGATATTTTGGGGGGTTGTTAAAGAGCCTTGTTTTGTCATATTACCAGATCGTTTTTCTGGTTCCTTTTCATTTGGGTGGACTATGTCAGAGGGGAGATCTGGGACTCAAGGGCTGCTGTTCAGATACCTTTGTTTCAAGGGGTTCTCCCTTGATGTGGTGTTCTCCCTCCTCCCCCAGGGATGGAGCTTCCCGAGAGCCAAACCGCAGTGATTGTTTTTGCTCTTCTGGGTCTAGCCACCCAGTGGAGCTACTGGGCTCTGGGCTGGTACTGGGGAGTGACCTGCTGAGAGTCCTGGGATCTAATGGAGGGTGCAGGGGCGAGAAGTGACTGCTGAGAGTCTTGGGATCTAATGGAGGGCGCAGGGGCGAGAAGTGACTGCTGAGAGTCCTGGGATCTAATGGAGGGCGCAGGGGCGTGAAGTGACTGCTGAGAGTCCTGGGATCTAATGGAGGTCGCAGGGGCGAGAAGTGACTGCTGAGAGTCCTGGGATGTAATGGAGGTCGCAGGGGCGTGAAGTGACTGCTGAGAGTCCTGGGATCTAATGGAGGTCGCAGGGGCAAGAAGTGACTGCTGAGAGTCTTGGGATCTAATGGAGGGCGCAGGGGCGAGAAGTGGACTCTACAGGGTCCTTGGTTGTGTTTTTGTTCAGTGTGCTGGTTTTGTGTTGGTTGGCCTCCAGCCAGGGGTTGGTGCCTTCAGGAACACATCAGCTGTGGTCCTGTGGGGAGGAAGCAAACTTGCCCTAAGGTTGCCTGGTTAGGTATTCAGGTTTCTTAGGTGGTGGGCAGGGCCACAGAACTCCCAAGAGATTATGGCCTTTGTCTTTGGCAGCCAGGGCTGGTAGAGAAGACCACCGGAGGAGGGGGCAGGGTAGGGTGTCTGAGCTCAGATTCTCCCTGGGCGGGGATTGCTGCGGCTGCTGTTGGGACGGCGATGTGGTTTTCGGTCTAATGGAGTTATGTTCCTGGGGGGATTATGGCTGCTTCTGCTGGGTCACACAGGCCGCCAGGAAAGTGGGGGAAAGCCAGCAGTCACAGTCCTCATCCCGCTCCCACGCAGCCCGCAGTCCTGAAGGCTGGTCTCACTCCCACCGTGTCCCCATGGCAGCACGGAGTCTGTTTCCAGGCAGCTGGTGACTGTGACTGAGAACTTGCCCCAGACCACCAGCCTCCCTGCTGAGCAAGCAAGCGGCTCACATCTTTTCAGAGTCTCAGGGAGCCTGCAGTGGCGATACAGTTCTGTCAAAGGGTCTGTGGATTCTCTTAGTTTACCTGGTATGTTGCTGTGGTGGTTCTTGGATCAAAAATTCACAGTGTGAGTCCCCACACGCTGCTCAGTCTGTGATTGGGAGCCGCAAGCTAGTCTTGCCTCTTCCCTGCCATCTTCTGTGAGACCAAAGGACTTAGTTTTCTGTCAGTGTCTCACATGGAAGGTTCAAGAGGAGGCTGGCTCATCAGTGTGAAAATCCAAATCTTAAGGGACTGAACATAATGGAGTAAACAGAACATACTGGTGTCCGTATGTTGGCTTATGTTTTCTTTCTTCAATTAGGTAGTATGTTTCCCACTCATTTCTTAACACGGAATTTTTCTTTTCCCCACAGGAAGGAAAAGCTGATGCGATGCTCTCAGTGCCGCGTCGCCAAATACTGTAGTGCTAAGTGTCAGGTAAGACTTTTCAGCCATATATAAGTGAAGCTTTCAAATTATTTACTCTTAAATTTGTCCTTCACTATATCTGTTGCCTGTGTCTACTTCTTTACAGCCTTTAACTTACTTTTACTTGTTATTCACCTGCTGAGTCACACAGGTCGCCAGGGACATTAAAATGTTAAAACTAATATTAAATATATATGATGAAAAATTGGGTGTGTGCGTATATGTCTACTATGTGAAAGTCAATGTCTATTCCTCCCCATCTTATTGCCCCCGACTTCAATTCTCATTTCCACTGTTAAGTTTCTCATGTGTCTATGCAGCATTTACTTGTGCAGATATGTTTGTATATCTATATCCTATGTTTAAAAAAACAAATATACGTTTGTATATATAAAGTACACGTATTCTTGTGTACTTTGATTTTTTTTTTTTTTCATTTAACAATCTACTTTGAGGAACATTTTGTATCCCATATGTTTCATTGTATGAATTGACCATAATAACAATTTCTTTGTTGATGAATACTTAGAACTTTTATAATATTTGGTATTGCCAATAATGCACTTCACATCCTGTCTTGCACATTTTTGCACACTTCCCCAAATTAACAGTAGGATAAATTCTTCTTATTGTATTGATTGTTGAAAGGATATATGCCTTTTGAATTTTTAGAGATAATGCCAAATTTCCTGCCAAGAGTTTGAGTTAATTCACGAGTACTGTTGTTAACATCTTTGAAATTCTTGAAAGGATGTATAATTAACATTCAACATGACCTTTCTTCTAACCTTATGATTAATCATTTAATAAGAAATGTAATTATGTCCTAATGAGTTACATCTTATTAAAAAGTCTAATTAGAGGTTTTGTGTCTGTCACTTGCCTCCTCCCCGCCACCCTCCACTCATCCTTTTTGTTTCTTGTGTTTTGTATATGCACACCTCCAGAATTTCTTCTTTCCTTCTTTTAAATTGAGGCCATGCTTGTCTCAGGGATTTTCTTCTCTCTCATTTTCTCCTTTGAAAGTAATTTCTTGAGACTACACAAAAAGTGGTCTTAGTGAAAAGAAATCAAATGTACAAAAATATCAGGGGTTCCAGGTTCTCATGCTAATTCTGGCATTTGCTGGTTAAATTATCTCAGGGAAAATACAAACTGTGTGGGCCTCAGTTTCTGAATCTGTACTGACAATAACAGTTAATATTTATTAGGCATCTACTGTGTGCCAGGCACTGTATTATTCCATTTGGTTTTCCAAGACTCTTGTGAGAATTAGGTACTATTATTATGCTCATTTTATTAATAAGGAAAATGAGGACAAAGGGACAGCCAACTTGCCAAATATTCTATAACTAGTAGGCTCGGAAGTTTCAGATGTGAAACTCAGGTATTCAGACTTTCAACTGCTCTTTTAAACCTAAATTCTGTTCTTGCTCCAACATTATGATTAGGTCTAGTTTTCCATTATATATTGTATTATTCTTTTGTTTCTTGGCTTTTGGGTTTTTTTTTTTTTTTTTTTTTTTTTTGGAGACAGTCTTGCTTTGTCTCTTGGACTGGAGTGCAGTGGTGTTATCAAGTTCACTGCAGTCTTGAAATCCTGGGTTCAAGCGATCTCCCTGCCTCCGTCTCCTGAGCAACTGGGACTACAGGTACATGCCACCATGGCCAGCTAATTAAAAAATGTTTTTTAATGGGGACGAGATCTCACTGTTTGCCCAGGCTGATGTTAAACTCCTGAGCTCTGGTGAGCCTCTGCTTTGGCCTCCCAAAGTGCTGGGATTACGGGTGTGGGCCACTGTGCCCAGCCAGTATAGTACTTTCTAATTAAAATAGGATAAGAAATTTCAAAATGACTGTATTATTTCCACCTCATTTTTTATACAAAAGTTTTGTCGAAGCTAGAAAGATCCCTGATTTATGTAAGATTGTTACCAACAAGAAGTAACTAAAAGCAAAAAGTGAAACATTAATACTGCTTCTTATACAGTGTTCGTTCCAGAAAAGTTGTTTTTTGGTGATGTTCTGGTTGTGTTATTCATGTGAAGCTCAGCTATTTGTTTCTAGGAACTTCAGATTAAACAGAGTACATAGAGAAGCGACAAATTATCCTATTATTTGACACAAATCTAGGCAAACTTGCTTTCTAATCTCAATGACCTAAACAGTTTATTAATAAAACATTTAATAAACAGTTTACTTAATAAAACATTTTTTCCCCTGTTTTATGAGTACTTTTCCTCTAGTGCCACTTCATCCTTTTGTAGTACACTCAAGGAGGAGAAAAGCCATTATCTGATTAGAATGAATAGCAGGAGTTTGGTGGGTGGGTATGTCATTTTGATGTATTGTAGTGCATGTGTTTTTACTACATATATTAGCTGTTTACTGGAGCATCAATAATAATGTCACTGTCAGATATACTGTGGAAGCTAATGGGAAAACAGCTAGCAAGATGAAGGATATATATAATAACAGCTAGAGTATGTATTTGTATGTGTGTGGAGGGGGAGTTAAAGATTGGCCAGAACATATGCATTTAAACTGCTGTGTTTATCCCAACCTTAAAATACAGCATTAAACATTGTAATTATTGTGGATACCCACAAAGCTGCACAAAATTAAATGACAGACTGAACTGTGAACAGTAATGAACAGAACGCAAAAGCACTTGGAATGGAAATTGATACAGAGGATGTAAATCTGTAGTATAAAATCCATAATATGTATTCCCCAGGGGGACATGATTTTGGTTCACTAGCTTAGCATTTGATGTGTGGGACCATGCCATCAAGTTGTCTGAGAGAGGCTATTGGGGTACTGCAGGGTGTAACATGTGCCTTGTGCCCACAGGATGGTGTCAGTGCTATTGGTATTCACATTTCTTTCTTTTTTCTTTTTCTTTTTCATTTTTCTTTTCTTTTTTTTTTTTTTGAGACGGAATCTTACTCTGTTGCCCAGGCTGGAGTGCAGTGGCGCCGTCTCAACTCCCTGCAACCTCCACCTCCCAGGTTCAAGCAATTCTGGTGCTTCAGCCTCCCCAAGTAGCTGGGACTACAGGCGTGTGCCACCACGCCCAGCTAATTTTTTTGTATTTTAGTAGAGATGGGATTTCACCATGTTGACCAGGCTGGTCTCGAGCTCCTGAGCTCAGGCAATCTATCAGCCTTGGCCTCCCAAAGTGCTGGGATTAGAGGCATGAGCCCACCACATCCGGTGCACATTTCATTTTCAAACATAAGTAATACAAGGATATGTTTTCCTATAAAAACATCGTATAGAATCATACAGAGTAAAACATAAAAGTCTTTCTCCAGCTTCCTTCCCGCACTTCTACTTCTGTTTTTCAGAGATAATCCAAATGTGTCTATTTTATGGATGGAGGATATATACCAAACTATTGGTCTGTGCATCATATATAGTGTACACATCGACATATGTATTTACTCCTGTGTACAGTACTGTTTCTGTTACTGGTCAAAATGTTTTTGTCATCAGTGGCTTTATATTCCTGTCTCTACCTTGTTATGAGGTGTCTATCATATAATTTAATAGAAGGAGGTCCAGTCTTTTTTCTCTATTGGCATAAACAGAACATCACACATGATTCCAAGATCGGAGAGGAGGAGCAGGCTAAATTTTCTTATAAAAAAGCATTTTCCAAACAAAAAATGGCAGCAATGGTGATAGCAAGTAAGTCAATTTCAAGTAATTCACCAAGTATTATTTTACCTTTTCAGGATTTAATTTGATTTATAATATATACATTTCTAGTTGAATGAATTAATTGCTGAGCAAAATAAGCAGTTAGGCACTACATGAAGTGGTAATTTATATACTTTTCAAAAGCACTGTTTTAGCAGATACAAGCTCTATTTTATATGGATAATTACAGACCTCTTTAAAAATGTGAATCGTATTTTTGGGTTTACATTTTACGCTTAGTTGTAGACTGATTTGATTCCTATTTGATGGGTAGAAAATTAATCCCGCATTAGTAAGCACTTAGCAGAGTGATTTAATAAGTTGGTTTCTAGACTGCCATACCCAAGGCCATGATAAGGAAGGAAGTCAAGCTTTGTTTACTTCATAAATGTTCTGTGCTCGGTCTCAAACTGATAGGCTTTGCATGGAATGTACTGTAGATAAGTCAGCTTTGTATCTACCTGTAAACACAAAGGAAATGCTACATAAAGTTTAAAATGATTTGGTCGATTTGGTCGTATTTCAGTGTTTGACCTCCACAGGTGTCTGGAGCCGGAAGTTTTTCTTTTCTCCCTTTACCTTTGCCTGCTGCGTGATCTTATCTACTCCCATTACTTCAAGGGGCATCTGTATATTATTCCTTCTCAGGACTCCGTCTCCAGCCTCCTTTCTCCTGATTTCCACTTGGCTGTTGCACAGGTGTCTCTGGGGTAACATGTCTAAGTCTGAGTACATTATCTTCCCCTAGACCCCCTTCCCTTCATGTTTTCCAGCCTCAGTGAACAGTTTCACCAGCCATCCAGCAGTCTGAGTTGCCAGGTGTCATCTCCGATTCTCATCCTTTCCTGGCCACACATCCGTTTAATCATCACGTTGTGCTGATTTTACTGTCTCACTACCTAAAGATCTGAAGTGGTTCCCTTCTCGCCAGCTTCTCTAGTACTACCTGTTACCATGGTCTCCTTCTCTAGTACTACCTGTTACCATGGTCTCCTTCTCTAGCACTACCTGTTACCATGGTCTCCTTCTCTAGTAGTACTTGTTACCATGGTCTCCTTCTCTAGTACTACCTGTTACCATCCTTCTCTAGTACTACCTGTTACCATGGTCTCCTTCTCTAGTACTACCTGTTACCATGGTCTCTTTTCTGGGTTAGCTTCATGGTTACTACGATGCTTTCCCACTTCTAATTTAGTTTCTACACAGGAGTTAGAGTGATGATTACGCTCTAAGTCCTGGGGGTTGGTATGGTAAGTAATAGGCAGTGAGCCAGTAAATAAGATCCTGACTTTGGTAAAGCTTCTGTTATGGAGTAGAGAGACAGTGACAGATGCCCATGATTATATGATTGACTGTGGTTGGGCTGAGCACAGACTCACCTGTGTGTAGGTGGATACAGAAGGGTTTCCTGTAGAGGTGACATTTAACCTGAAATCTAGAATTAATGTAGCTCTTTCTGCTTTTCGTTTAATTAGTGTTAGCACGGTATATCTTTCTCTATCCGTGTTTATTTAATCTATTTATATGTAAAATGGGTTTCCTGTGGATGACATATGGTTGGGTTTTGTGTCTTGATCCACTGTGACCATCCCTGTCTTTTAATTGATGCATTTAGATCATTGACATTCAGAGTGATTATTGATATAGTTGGGTTAATGTTTATCATATCAGTTTTCTATTTGTGGCCCTTGTTCTTTGTTCTCATTGTTGTCTTCCACTATTTTTCTGCCTTTTGTGGTTTTAATTGAGCATTTTGTATGATTTCATTTCTCTTCATTAGCATATCAGATGTATATATGATATATATAATCTCCTTTTTTAGTGATTGCCCCAGAGTTTGCAATATACATTTAAAATGAAATGTTCCTTTTTTAATGACTGTCCCAGAGTTTACAGTATACATTTAAAACGAACCCAAGTTTACTCTCAACACTGCTGCTTGACAGGTAGAGTAAGTAACTTAGAATAACAAAATACTTTTAATTCCTGCTCCTTCTCTTTAAAAAGAAAATTGTTTTAGAAATGAGATCTCGCTCTGTCACCCAGGCTGGAGTGCAGTGGCCTGAACACCCCTCACTGCAGCCTCGACTTCCTCAGCTCAAGTCATCCTCCTTCCTCAGCACCCCCTCAAATAGCTGGGACTACAGGCACGCACCACCATGCCTGGCCACTTTTTGTATTTTGTGTGGAGATGGGATTTCGCTATGTTGCCCGGCTGGTCTTGAACTCCTAAGCTCAGGCAGTCCACCTGCCTCGGCCTCCCAAAGTGCTGGGATTACAGGCCTGAGCCACTGTGCCCGGCCCTTGCTCCCTCTCTTATGTCATTTATTTAGCTTATACATAAACATACATAATTAAATATATTGATACTATTAGTAGTCTTTTGAACAAACTATTATCTGTTAGATCAATTAAGAATAAGAAAAATGAAAGTTTTTATTTTACCTTCATCTATTCCTTCTTTGATTTTCATTCTTTATGTAGATCTAAGTTTCTAACCTTTATCATTTCCTTCTCTCTACAGAATTTCTTTTAACATTTCATGTGGGCAGGTCTACTGGCAATACATTTCCTCAATTTTTGTTTTCCTGAAAAAGTCTTTATTTTTTCTTCACCTTTGACGGGTAATTTCACAGGGTACAGAATTCCAGATTAGTAGGTTTTTTTTTCCTCTCAGTACTTTATTTCATTCCACTCTCTTGTACATGGCTTCTGAGAAGCTGGCTGTGATTCTTTGTTCCACTATATGTAAGGTGTTTATTTTAGTCTGTTTTGTGCTGCTATAACAGAATAACTGAAAGTGGGTAATTTATAAAGAACACAAATTTCTTTTTATTTCTTCAAATTTATTTAATTTGTTTTCAACATTTATTTTAGATTCTGGGGGTATATGTGTGGGTTTTCTACAGAGGTCTACTGTGTGATGCTGAGGTTTGGAGTATGTTGAACCTGTCACCCAAGAAGTGAGCATAGTACTCAGAAGGTAGTTTTTCAACCCTTGCACCACCCCCTCCTTCCCCTTCCTTATATTCTCCAATGTATATTGTTCTCGTATTTATATACTTGTATACCCAGTTTTAGCTCCCACTTATAAGTGAGAACATACTGTATTTGATTTTCTGTTTCTGTGCTACTTTGCTTAGGATAATGGCCTCCAGCTGCATCCATGTTGTTGCAAAAGACATAATTTTTTTTTTTTTTTTCCTGAGACAGAGTCTCACTCTGGCACCCAGGCTGGAGTGCAGTGGTGCGATCTAGGCTCACTACAACCTCTGGCTCCCATGCTCAAGTAATTCTCGTGCCTCAGCCTCCTGAGTAGCTGGGATTAAGGCGCCTGCCACCATGTCTGGCTAATTTTTGTATTTTTAGTAGATACAGGGTTTCACCATGTTGGCCAGGTTGGTCTTGAACTCCTGACCTCAGGCAGTCCACCTGCCTCAGCCTCCCAAAGTGCTGGGATTACAGGCATGAGCCACTGCGCCCGGCCCAAGGACATGATTTTATTCTTTTTTATGGCTTCATAGTATTCCATGGTATATATATATTACATTTCTTTATTCAGTCCACTAATCATGGGCACCTAGATTGATTCCTTGTCTTTGCTATTGTGAACAGTGCAGGGATAGACATACAGGTACACGTGTCTTTCTGGTAGAATGACTTATCTTCCTTTGGGTATATACCCAGTAATGGAATTGCTGGGTCACGTGGTAGTTCAAGTCTCAGTTCTTTGGGAAGTCTCCAGACTGTCTCCACAGTGGCTGAACTAATTTACATTCCTACCGTCAGCGTATAAGTGAAGAGCAGAAATTTGTTGACTCACATTTCTGGAGGCTTAGAAGTTCTATATTAAGATGGCTACATATGGTGAGGGCCTTCTTGCTGTGACAACACATGGTGGAAGGCATCACAAGGTGGAAGGGCCAAGAGACAAGAAGGCATCAAATAATGGAATTAATCCTGCCCATGAGGACAGAGCCTTCATGGCCAAATCACCTCTTAATGGTCCCATCTCTTAACACTGATATAATGGTAGTTAAATTTCAACATGAGTTTTGGAGGGTACAGACCTTCAAATCATAGCACACACCTTTCAAGTATTTTGATATTTTTAGAAAATGACATGTTACTGAAACCATTTCAGTATCTATGAATATCTAAAACAGACATATACTTATCTTTAGCTATAAAAATCTGGCTTCTCAGTGTTTTAAAAAACCTTTGATTTTCTGTAGTTTGAAAATGACATGCCTCGGTATAGATTTTTGGACTTTTATCCTGCTGGGTCTTCTGTGAGTTTCCTGGATCTGTGGTTTGGTGCCTGGCGTTAATCTGGGAGAACTTCTCAGTCATTGTTACTTCACGTATTTCTTCTGTTCCATTCTCTCTTTATTCTTCCTCTGACATACCGATTACACCTATCTTGTACCTTTTTGTAAAATCATTCCAGTTCTCGGATGTTCTGTTTTTTTATAAAGTCTTTTTTCTCTTTGCTTCTTAATGTTGGTGGTTACTGTATTGAGATAGTTTCAGCTCAGAGATTTTTCTCTCCAGCTCTGTCCAGTGTACCAATAAGACACCAGAGGCATTCTTTATTTCTGTTGGTGTTTTTGATTTAGCAGTTCTTCTTGGTTCTTAGAATTTCTGTTTCTATGCCTGTATCTCCTGTCTGTTCCTGCATGCTGTCTCCTTTTCCATTGGAATCCTTTGCATATTAATTATAGTTCTCAAAAATTCCTAGTCTGATAATTCCAACATCCTTGCCATATCTGAGTCTGGTACTAATGCTTGCTCTGTCTCTTCAAACTATGTTTTTTGCCCTTTAGTATGTGACGTAGTTTGGGTGTGTCCCCACCCAGATCTCCTCTTGAATCATAGTTCCCATAATCCCCATGTGTCCCGGTGGGGACCAGGACCATGGGGGCCGTATCCCCCATCCTGTTCTCTTGATAGTGAGTGAGTTCTCACGAGATGGGATGGTTTTGTAAGGGGCTTCCTGCTTTGCTGGGCACTTCTCCCTCCTGCTGCCATATGAAGAAGGATGTGTTTGCTTCCCCTTCCACTACGATTATAAGTTTCCTCCACAGCCCTGTGGAACTGTGAGTCAATTAAACGTCTTTCCTTTATAAATTACCCAGTCTCGAGTATTTTTTCATAGCAGCATGAGAATGTACTAATACAGTGTGTCTTATACTTTTTTCTTTATAGCTACACATGATGTAAAAGGAACCACTGTAAATAGGCCTTTAGTAGTGTGATGGCAAGATGTAAGAGGAGAGGACTTATTCTATCGTTCCTTTTTTTTTTTTTTGAGATGGAGTCTGGCTCTGTCGCCCAGGCTGGAGTGCAGTGGCGTGATCTCGGCTCACTGCAAGCTCCGCCTCCCGGGTTCACGCCATTCTCCTGCCTCAGTCTCCTGAGTAGCTGGGACTACAGGCGCCGCCACCACGCCCGGCTAATTTTTTGTATTTTTAGTAGAGATGGGGTTTCACCGTGTTAGCCAGGATGATCTGGATCTCCTGACCTCATGATCCGCCCACCTTGGCTCCCTCTTTGTTATTTCTTAGAATTGGCTGTCCCTGGGAGGAGCAGGAGCAGTCTTCTCTGTAGTCAGAAAGGTGTTTAAAATGTCAACACATCATAATACAAGTAGAGCATCCCAAATAAAAAAATCTGCAGTGCTCCAAAATCCCAAATATTTTAAGCACCAGCATGACACCCAAAGGAAATGCTCATGGGAGTATTTTGGATTTTGGATTTTTAGATTTGGGATGGTTCAGCCAGTAAGTATAATGCAAACATTTCAAAATCCAAGGAAATCCAAAATCTGAAGCCCTTCTGGTCCCAAGCATTTCGAAGAAGGGATACTTAACCTGTATTCAGAAATAAAAATATAAAGAATATAGCCCTACACACAGTTGATTTTCAACAAAGGTGCCAACATAATTCAATAATGAAAGGATGATCTTTTCAACAAATTGTGCTGATGTGCACATGGAAAATAAATGATAAAAGTAACAACAATTCTTCACTAGATTGAATAAGATTTAGGTTTAATAAGGTTAAACTTAACGGCTAAAACTATAAAATCAAGAAAACATAGGAGAAACTCTTTGGATATGGGGTACATAAAATTTCCTATGTAGAATACAGAAAGCACTAAGCCTCCAAGAAAAATTGATAAATTGATTTTCATAAAAATTAAACCCTTCAGCTCCTTGACTTCATTAAGAAAATGAAAAGACAAACTATAGACTTGGAGAAAATATTTGAGACATCTCTCTCCCCCTCTTTCCCTCCTTTTCTCTTTCTCTCTTTCCTTCTCTCTGTCTCCTTCCAACCAAGAAGTTGTATCTAGAATGTATAAAGAATACTTATAATTTGGTAGTAAGAAAATCCAGTAAAACAGGTAAAAGATTTGAAGAGACACTTTAAGAAGATATACATTAAAAGATAATCATTGTCACTGGTCATCAGATAAATGAAAATTGAAACCGTAATGAGATATTACTACACATCCACTAGAAAGACTAAAATTAAAAGGACTGACCTTGTCAAGTGTTGGCAAGGTGATGGAGCAACTGGAACTCTTGTTCACTGGTGGTGGGAATGTAAAGTGTTATCATCGTTTTGGGAATGTTTAGTGGTTTGTAATTACCATGTGACCCAGCAGTTCTACTCCTAGTTATTTACCTAAGAGTTATGAAAACTTATGTCTACAAAAACAGCTTGTACATAATTGTTCAATGTTCCAAACCTGGAAACAAGTGAAATATTCATCCACAGATAAATGAATAAAGAGATGCATACTGTACTATTACTTGTCCATTAAGAGCAACAAACTTCTGATGCATAGTGAATCTCAAAACATTCTGTTGAGGGAATGAAGCCAGATGAAAAGAAGTAATACTGTTCTAGACTAGACAAAACTAATCTTATAATTATAGAGACGAAACCACTGAGTTGCCTGGGATGGAGGACTTGAAGGTAAGGGGCACAGGGGAACTTTTGGGGAGTACTAACATCTATAGCTTAATTTTGGTGTTGGTTATATGGAGAGAGAGATATATATATGTCATAACTTATCAAAGCTGGGTGTAGTGGCATGTGCATGTAATCTCAGCACTTTGGGAGGCTAAGTTCCATTGTTTGAACTCATGAGTTAGAGACCAGCCTGGACAAGATAGCAAGACCCCATCTCAAAAAAACAAAAACTTATCAAACTATACTGTTAAAATGGATACATTTTATTATACATAATGATGGTTTTTGCCATTAAAAGTAATTACTTTTGCACCAACCTAAATATAATTTAATAATGTAAATTATATTTCAAGTAAGTAGTTTGAAACATATTGGTCACCACAGAGTCATTAAATGTGCATTGATTTTATTTCTTTTTCTGTAATACAGTGATCACAATTTTTAAGCCACTCAAAGAATTAGACTATTGTTTGAAGAAGCCATTCTAGAAGGGTAAGAGTCAGGGCAGGAAGACCAAATAGGAGGCTATAGCAATAATCTGGATCAGAGATAATCTTAGCATCAAATTCAACAAGATTCTGTACATTAACCTTCCATTGCTTACTCAATCAAGCCAAAAGTAGAGAAGAGGTGTTTTGAGACTCTTTGGTATACAGACTTGTGGTTAATTTTCTCTTTCTCATCTATTTTTCAATTCCATTCTCCCAGTATACAGTCTTTGATTCTAGATCCTTTTTAGAATCTGCTTGTCAGGCTGACCTTCCCTCTCAGATGGGACTGTCCCTATGGGTAGCCTCTTTGACCCTGCTTCTGCAGCCTGTCCTCTTACCACCATTTTTTCACTCTCAGATGAGGCTAACCACATCCCTCCCCGCCACTCATCCATTGATGGCTGTTTCAGTTCACTTTGGGAGTAAAAAATTTGATAATTACTTGTACTGTGGAAGTAAAATACATGTGCGCCACCTACCGTATTCAGTTAGAAGCTGGTGTTGATATTTTGATTAATCTAGGATAGATATTTTTTCCAAATAAATTTGGAAGTCTGTGGAAGTGCATGATTTATTTTGCTCTCCAGCCAAACTATCCATTAAGTCATTTCATCTTCATATGATCCCTCATTAGATCAAGCATTGGCTAACTTTGTCTGTAAAGAACTATATAGTAAATATTTTAGGCTTTGTGGCCATATGATTTTTGTCATACGTGTTCAACCCTGATGTAGCATGAAATGAATGAATGTAACTAATGAGTGTGGCTATATCCCTGTTTTTATTGAAAACGTAGCACGAATTAGAATGTGCATGAATTTGAATTTTACATAAATGTAAGAATGTAGAATGAATTTTACCTGTAGGCCATGTATTTTTGGAACCCTGCTCTAGATGATGATTGACCGTAATTTCCATTTGCCTAAGAAGTAATCATTGATTCTTGTTCTTTTTTTTCCTCTTGTCAATCTTATGCCCTAAGACCATTTTCATGCCACATTCCTTCTGTATGTTTGGCCGTGTTTATCTAATTTGATTAAGACTAGTGAGAAGATGCTCTTGCTCTACATTTGATACAGCATTCAGTAAACTTTCAGAGTGATAAGTCTCATATCTATCACTAATCTCTAGTGTGCTCTAAGGAGATTTTTTGCAAGATCTTCATCAATACCTGTCAGTCAACTGTGGCTGTGAGACAACCTGCTTGGCCTTCCAGTTTTCTTTTCCCAGATTCTAGCTTTTCAGATCTGCTTGCATCTGACAATTTGTAATTCAATATTGGACTACATTTCAAGGAAAAGAAGGAGGCATTATTTATTTGCTATCTAGCAAACTGGATGTGAATGGAAAACTGTTGAGTACCTTTTATTTCCTGCAAGTTGCTATCAAGCAAACTGGATGTGAATGGAAAACTGTTGAGTATCTTTTATTTCCTGCAAGTTGCATGGCAGCTCAGCTATCCTAAGTTTTGCCCATAGGAAACCTCTGTAGATGATTGTGAATGGAGGGAGTCCTGAATATGTAGGAAAAAAATCATTGTGATATTTCACGTAGAAGATGTTTAGTTAATGTTATATGAAACTGTTGAATAAGTGGGCTCAAAAAATTCTTTTTTAAAATATATTTAAAGACAGCTTCTTCATCTTTAATGACCAAATATCTGAGGAAAATACTGTTGCAGATTTTCGATGATTGTAAGCCTAACTCGAGCAGGCTTCAAACCTGTTTTGACATAATTCGGATGTTTGTTAGGAATGGATATTACAGACTCAGAATTTTATCATTGGAAGACTGCCTTACAAATCTTTGAATCTAATCTTCTTATAGAATAAATACCTGGTGAGCTGATGTCATGAATTGGATATATTTTACCCAATCCAAGGTTCAATACGGATGACCCTTCTTACATTCTATCCCAAACACTAATGACCTACCCTGAAATGGATATCCACTCCAACCAAAGCTCAGTGTTTAACAGCATTTAAATGGGTTCTTGAGTGAGCAACAGGGACTTTGTATCTAAAGAGGAGAGGGAAATATTATGATAATAGTGCAAATGTTATTTTGCGTAAGAAAGAAGAAATAAATTGATTTTCTCTTATTAGTGTAGCATCTCATCAGTACACTCCTTTTGTAATCATGTAATCAAGACCATCTCTTACTGGTCAAAGAAAGAATTGTAAGAGTCTGCTTTCATTTCTTTTTGTATGGCCTTAATTTCAAATAATGATAATATATAGTAAATGTTACCTCCTTAATGGTACTGGCTTTAGAATAAATCATAAAATATGTACTGAACACCTGTTTCATGTAAGGTGTACTTAATTGGTACTATACTCATTTAAGAAAAACAGACATGAATATAGCTAAACTGATAAAACAATTTACTGAGTCTCTGAATTAAAAAAGATTGCGTCAGCATTACAGAACAATTCATTGAAGCTTTTTTTTTAACATTTAAAAATTAACCCATTCAATCATGCTTTGAGTTGCAACCAGATTTCCAAAATAAACATTAAAAAGTTAAGCTATTAAACCATAATTTTGCTGTCCCTTTCATATAAAAGTACTTCTCCCTGATTCTCAGTTACTAGACATAAAATTATATTTGTTTTTATTCATAAACTCCATGGTCTTTGTAGAAAATTTAAATCGTAATGGAAAGCTATAAAGAGAAAGACAAAAATAGCAATTTCTTTTAGGAAAAGCTGGAAAAAGTAACTTTCAGTATTTTAATCATCTTTTATTGTGAGCATTCTTTTTTTTCCTCTGAGACCTGGGGTCTCGCTCTGTCACACAGACTGGAATGCAATGGTGTGACCATGGCTCACTGTAGTCTCGACCTCCCATCTTAGCCTGCAGCATAGCTGGGAGTGATCCTCCCATCTTAGCCTCTGGCGTAGCTGGGAGTGATCCTCCCATCTTAGCCTGTGGTGTAGCCGTTAATACAGGTGCATGCCATCATGTCTGTCTAACTAAAAAAAAATTTTTTTTTTGTAGAGACTGGATTTCCCTATGTTGCTTCCGCTGGAACATTCTTAAATTTATTTATTTATACTATTTAAATTTTTTAAAAATAAATTACTTTATGAATAATATTTCTGTATTAACAATATGCACATTAAAATTTTGATATTCATTACTAAATACCCATCAGAAAGATCAGAGCAACCCACAACTCTACTAACAAGGCTGGAAAATGCCTATTTCCCCAAATCCCAGATGTTTCTAAATACTGCCAGTTATATTGATTTTTGCCCAGTTACTGGGACACCTATGTTATCTAATTTTTATTATCACTTCTTTGAGCACTGGTGTGGTTTGTATTACTTGTCTATTGGTTTCTTTTTTTCAGTCGTGAATTTCCTATTCATTTCCTTTACCTTTATTTATATTTTTTGAAATATTCAAAAGTTATTTGTAAGACCTTTTTGTATACTGGAGACATTTAACACTATGTCTATATACATATTTTTTAGATTTTTTTCATGGTTTATTACCTTTAAACCTTGTTTCTGGTTTTCTTCCCCCGTTATACAAAAATTCTTTATTGTTATGTAATTTAATATATATTTCTTTTCCTTTATGGTTTTTACATTTTGTGTTCTGTTTAGAAACACTTTTTCCACCTTAATATTATAAAATATTTATTTCTGTAGAGCAATAGTTCAACGATAATTATAGAATTGTATTTTGTTTCATCTATTTAGTATATATGACCTCCTTTGTGATTTAGTTTAGCTCAGTGGTTTTTCAACTTTAGCTACTCATGGAATGCCCTTGTCTTGATCTGTTTTTGTGCTGCTGTTAACAGAGCCCCAAAGACTGGGTAATTTATAAACAACAGAAGTTTATTTGGCTAGTGTTTCTGGAGGCTGGGAAGTCCAAGATTGAAGGATTGTATCTGTAAGGACCTTCTTGCTGCATCCTAACATGGCGGAAGGTATCACGTGACAGGAGCAGGCTCCCGAGAGGGAACAAGAAAGGGCCGGACTGGCTTTTATAACAAACCCACTGTTGCAATAGTGACATTAAATCTGTTCATGAGCGCTGAGGTTCTGAAAGACCCCACCTCTCAACATGTTGCACTGGGAATTACGTTTCCAGCACATGAACTTTGAGGTACACGTTGAAACCATAGCAGCCCTGCAGTGGGACGCTTGATTCTCTCTCATGGGTACTGTCAGAATCCCTAGGGTGGGTCTTAGGCTCTGTATTTAAAAATACATTCTTGTGTATGTGTGTGGCACGTATAACTGTAGCATTGTTCCAGATCTGGGCTTCTCGGCTCTTTTCAGACCCAACTCCCGTTTGTATGAGAAATATTTTTATTGCCCTCTCTACTGTCTTGAAATTATACAGGTAATGCAATGTATCTAGTTACATATTTTCAAAACATTAATATAGTGCCAAAATTGGAATATAAGGAAAAATAAAATTAAAACCTATGATAAAATAATATGTATTTTAGTATGTAAATGCTGAGGTATGATTAGACTGGAAGACATCATTAGTCACATATTTGCACCTATACATAGAGTCACTGTGAGAAGGGAAGTAGAGATGCGGGTCAGAAGGCGTGCTGTATTGGTAATTCACATATTCTAAGTGGTGTTGCCTTCAGTGATATGACTTTAATTGAGTAATTTAGGTAAAATTCTTAAAATACAGTCTTCCTTTGATTTACCTAGAAAATTCAGTGCTGTTAGGATTATGTAAAAACAAGCTCTTTGTTTTTAAATGTAAAAGGAGATTTAGTTCTAGGCTAAGACAATTATAAACGAGTGTTCCACCTTCATAGAATTTGGTAGGACACTTAAAAGTTGCATTGGAGCTGGGCGCGGTGGCTCACGCCTGTCATCCCAGCACTTTGGGAGGCCGAGGCGGGTGGATCACCAGGTCAGGAGATTGAGACCATCCCGGCTAACACGGTGAAACCCTGTCTCCACTAAAAATCCAAAAAAACTAGCCGGAGGCGGTGGCGGGCACCTGTAGTCCCAGCTTCTCGGGAGACTGAGGCAGGAGAATGGCGAGAACCCGGGAGGCGAAGCTTGCGGTGAGCTGAGATCCGGCCACTGCACTCCAGCCTGGGCGACAGAGCGAGACTCCGTCTCAAAAAAATAAAAATTAAAAAACAAAAGTTGCATTGGATTTGGATAATTCTTAATTTTGTAGGACTGTCCTACACAGAACGTCTGGCTCCTTTGGTTCCTGCTCATTAAGTGCCTGTAATTTTCCGTAAACATTGTGACAAATAAAAATACCCCCATAAATTTCTCAAACAACCCTCAAGATCGGCGTCACTCCCATTGAGAACTATTGATGTGGTTAATTAGTTTATGTTGTGAACTGTTATAAATACTATAAAATACATTATGAAAATGTATACATTCTGAAGTTGTTTTTTGAGTCATGCATGCACTGAAAGAATTGTTATAGATGTCATTTCCTTTTTTTTAATCATAAAACTCTTGTCTCCTTTTGTTTTTGCTTCTTAATGCAATATTTTAATTTCCTTTGTCTCTCAAGCCAATTTATGCTTATTGTACATCATTGTTAATTTTCAGTTATGATAACAGAAAATACAACAGCCAATGTTATCAGCAAAATCTTAATTATATCCTGTATTGGAAGTAGTGTAAGAAAATAGGAAAAAATGTAAATCACGAAGGTTGTCTTTTGAGAAATTGGCAAATATATATGACAAATGTGTCATTGAGGTCTTGACCAAGGTTAGTTTGTTGAGTGAAGATAATGCCTTTTATTTTTGTATGGTTGTCACGTTTTGCTTCAAAGTCAAAAGGGGCTGCATAAAAAGATTTCTTTGTAAGCCTTTTCTGTGGAATGCTTCTATTTGTAACTCTTATGGTAAGATATGATAGGTGAAGCTGAATGATAAATTTTAGCAGTTAATGTTATAAAAAGAAAAGGAATGGGCTGATACGTGGTACCATATTACAGACCAATTTTAAGTGGTATGATTGCTTTCTCTATTTATACCTAAATGATCTGATTTGGTTTTTAGATGGAAATAATGAACATATTTTTGCTGAAGCAAATGAGAAAATGAGTATAATTTCAGGCAATGATCTAGGAATAAGTTTAAGAAACATTTTGTCTAGTTTCTAGTTATTGTTGAGAAATAAGAGCTCAATATCAATTATTTTAAGGACCTAAAGTTGTTTTAACAGGAATTTCCCAAAATTTGGATGTTTAATTCCAAACGTTGTCATCTAACTGATGAGTTGTTTTTTATCTGGTGTACATTTTGTAGTTATTTCACCCTGGTAAGCTGTCAGGAGGCTGAGCTGCTCAATTAGGTTTTAACAGAGGGGTTATGGCTAATCTCTTGTAGCTAAAATGAGCATTGATTAAAATCTGCTCTTAAGCTCTTTTGCCTCAAATTATCTCTGCCTTGTTTTGCTGAGTGCAAGCCCTGTTCAGCTGGACAGAGGCATTTGAACAGAGCCTAAGGTACTTTCTGATAGACCCATTGGTACTGTGTTATCTGTTCCTGCCTACACACTGTGTCCAGGAGAGCATCTGACAGGTTTCTCAGCTTCTAGAATCAAAGGAAAACTTCCGCCAAACTTATGATTCTCCCTTCTATCAGTGAAAAACCAAAAAAGTCCACACTCTTGTTTCTTGTGAGTGCAAATGAATGTAAATTTGTTAGCTTAACCCACTCACATGCAAAGACTGGGTGAAAAAAAAAAAATATATATATATAGAGGTATATCTGAGTCAGTGAATACCAGCCTAACCTCCTAAAGAGTGACAATAACAAGCATGGGAAACAGTGTTAAATAATTTATACACATTTCTTTAGTGCATTTAGAACTTTTAGGATGCTAAGTATATTTTGAATCTCTAAGTAGGGTCAACATGATATTGTGTTTTTAAAACTTACTTGACAATTGTACCATATATATTTTAGGCGTCAACACATATTGGTAGTTGCTAATTGCTAGTCCGGGACTAGCCCCCTGATCAACAGAAGCTTGTTGTTTCACTGAGTTGTCTTTTAATATTATGCTTTTCAGTGAGTGCTGATATTAAGAGTCATATGAAAGGCCATTATAGTTGTGAACTGTTGTTAAGGAGATTGTTCAGTGTGTTGATTACCATTCTTGGAATAAATCCCTCCTGTGATTGAATCTTGGTGAAACTATTTGTTTTTACTTTCTGTCAGTTGAGAATTACATAAACCATCATGCCTTCTTTTTTGCCTTGCTTGTGAGGCAACTCAAATAAATGTACAAACACTCAAATGTAATGCACAAATTATTCAGCTTTCATGTTTAGCATGCTAAGAATTTTTACTCTATATTTAGGCAGTCTGATAGTTAGATATCAGCTTTTGAGCCTTTCTTTATCTCTAATAGAGGGATAATACCTACCATTTAGATTATTATGAAAATCAAATGAAACGTGCTTTGTTACTTGCTTAGTCATGTGTCTAGTACCTTGTAGAATGGTAAGTAGATGCTAGCGTGCTTTCCTTTTTCCTCCTTCCATAATTTTAATATTTTCTGTTTCTGGTTTTGCAGTCTTAGTTCATACACATCTTTACTTTGATTCAGCTCAGTCTTGCTTAGAAGTGAGTGAAGTGTAAATACCTATGAACAGCACATTGAGAGGGTTGTCACAGAGGAAGTGAGGCAACCGTGAGTAGCATTGATGGAAGGAGTGATACACCTGTTAGAAACAATGTCTCCACCATTTGGGTTGCTAAGAAATAGAAGACAGACCAAGCTGTCACCCAGCAAGTTGACATGGATAGTCGTTCTGAGCAAAATACTGGCTTGACATTGAACCTGAGTCACAGTTTTGAAGTAGCTGCAGCTCTCGAAACTTTTGGTTGTGCTGTATGTTTCTACTGCTGGTGGAAGTGACAGCAGTCCCTTTAAGGAGGATTTTATAGACCCAGAAATTGGGGAGCAGATTTCTAATTTTTGAAATAAGAATGAGTAGGGGTATCAGGCATTTCAGTAATGGAAATTCCAGTTTTCAGAATATAACGTGAGAGACATTTGATTGAGGCTGCTGCTTCTCACCAGGGCTACATATTAGAGGACCTGGATTTTATTTCCATATGAAAGTGATTCTGTGTGAAAACGGCCATGGCCTTTCTGATCCAAGGCTTAGGGATAGTGTCCTTCCCTTCAGTCCGTTCATCCGTACACTGGCAACTGACTCAGTGGTCTCTTTAGCCAGACCAGCACACGGCTAGGATCATGGCTTAGGTGACCGTATCATTTGTCATCAAAACCAGAACTTTTCAGAGTGAAAAGGGGCACTATTAATATTTAAGCCAGGACATAGATACAAACCTAGACACATCCAGGACAAACTGGACATGTCATGATTTTAGCGAACAGCTCTTTTTATGTTGCTTTTAAAACAAAGAGGTTTTATATTTGGGGGTATGTTAGCCCTCCTGATATTTCTGTAGCAGCACAGAAATTCAGAAGGCTGTCATCCCTGTTTTGAGTCTTCTGAACCATGTGTTTTATTTTCTAATTTGGAGTGACATTTTCTTTTTGTATTCAAAATGACTATTGTTGAATCCTGTTTAATCAGTTCAAAGACCATCTTATACATTATTAAGTAAGCTAGAATGGCTCTTTCTTTGGGCTCCACTAGCCAGGTAATAACCAGGGGACAAATGAAAGCACAGAGGTGAAGCTGAAGCTTTTAATGTCCTTGCATAGTAATTGCATACTTGGCAAAGACTCATCCTGGATTATTTTCAGATTTAGAATATTGCTTTTATTTTCTATTGTGCAGTTACATTTTGACTATTAAAATTTAATGTTCATGACTCTCGATGTTCAAAAGCAGTATAAATGAAAGTTAAATTTTAGGTCACCTATGTTCTCCCCACTCTTGTCTTAATAGAAAAAAGCTTGGCCGGACCACAAAAGGGAATGCAAATGCCTTAAAAGCTGCAAACCCAGATACCCTCCAGACTCCGTTCGGCTTCTTGGCAGAGTTGTCTTCAAACTTGTGAGTATAAAACTCATGAAATATAGCTGGGTTTTGATTAAATGAGCATATGCAGTTGCATTTTCAGGTATACCTCAGAGATGTTGCAGGTTCAGTTTCAGACCACCACGATAAAGCAAATATTGCAATAAAATGAGTCTCACAAATTTTTTGGCTTCCCAGTAAATATAAAAGTTATGTGGACATTACACTGTAGTCTATTAAGTGTGCAACAGCATTATGCCAACAGAAACAGTGTACGTACCTTAATTAAAAAATACATTTCTAAAAGTGCTAAGGATCGTTAAAGCCTTCAGTGCATCATCATCTTTTCGCTGGTGGATGTTGATGGCTGCTGACTGATCAGGTGGTGGTTGCTGAAGTTCGGGGTGGCTGTGGCAATTTCTTAAAATAAGACGACAGTCGAATTTGCCGCCTTGATTGCCTCTTCCTTTTGCAAATGATTTGACTGTAACATAGACCATCTCAAGAAACCACTTTCTTTGTTCATTCATAAGAAGCAACTCCTCATCTTTTCAAGTTTTATCATGAGGTTGCAGAAAATTAGTTACTTCTTCAGGTTCTACTTCTCTCTGTTTTAAAAAAAGTTTTAGCTTCTGTTTTAGATTCAGGGGTACATGTGCAGATTTGTTGCATGGGTGTATTGCATGATGCTGAGGTTTGGGGTATGATGGATGCCATCACCGAGGTAGTGAGCATGGTGCCCGTAGCTAGCTTTTCATCCCTTGCCCACTTTCTGCTCCTTACCTGCCCCTTGCATCCCCCAGTGTCTGTTATTCCCATCTTTGTGTCCATGTCCACCCAATATTTAGCTCTCAGTTATAAGTGAAAACCTGTGGTATTTGGTTTTCTGTTTCTATGTTAATTCACTTAGGATAATGCCCTCCAACTGCATTCATGTTGCTCCAAAAGACATGACTTCACTCTTTTTAATGGTTGCATAATATTTCATAGGGTTTATGTATCACATTTTCTTTATCCATTTTACTGTTAATGGGCACCTAGATTGATTCCATGCCTTTGCTATTGTGAAAAGCACTGTGATGAACGTATGAGTACATGCATCTTTTTGGTAGTGACGTATTTTCCTTTGGATATTTACCCAATAATGGGATTGCTGAGTTGAATGGTAACTCTCTGAGAAATCTCCGAACTGCTTTCCACAGCGGCTGAATTACATTACATTCCCACGGACAGTTGATAAGTGTTCCCTTTTCTCTGCAGCCTCACCAGCCTGTGTTATTTATTTATTTATTTATTTTTTGAGACGGAGTCTCGCTCTGTCACCCAGGCTGGAGTGCAGTGGCACGATTTCCACTCACTGCAAGCTCCGCCTCCCGGGTTCACACCATTCTCCTGCCTCAGCCTCCCGTGTAGCTGGGACCACAGGCACCTGCCACCTCGCCCAGCTAGTTTTTTGTATTTTTAGTAGAGACGGAGTTTCACAGTGTGAGCCAGGATGGTCTCGATCTCCTGACCTCGTGATCCACCCGTCTCGGCCTCCCAAAGTGCTGGGATTACAGGCGTGAGCCACCGCGCCCGTCCCTGTGTTATTTTTTGATTCAATAATAGGCACTCTGACTGGTATGAGATGGTGTCTCGTTGTGGTTTTGTTTTACACTTCTCTGATGATTAGTAACGGAGAGCACATTTCCTATGTTTTTTGGCCACTCGTATGTCGTCTTTTGAGAAGTGTCTGTTCTTGTCCTTTGCCCACTTTTTATTTTTACTTTTTGAGACAGGGTCTCACTCTGTTGCCCCAGGCTGGAGTGCAGTGGCGTGATCATGGCTCACTGCAGACTCAACCTCTGGGGCTCAAGCAATCCTCCTACCTCAGCTTTCCGAATAGCTGGGACCACAGGTGCCTGCCACCACGCCCAACTAGTTTTTGTGTTTTTTCCTTTTTTTTTTTTTTTTGGAAAGACGAAATTTCATCATGTTTCCCAGACCAGTCTTAAACTCCTGGGCTCAAGAAATTCTCCCACCTTGGCCTCCCAAAGTGCTGGGATTATATAGGTGTGAGCCACTGTCGTGGCCCTTTGTCCACTTTTTAATGAGGTTGTTTGTTTTTTACTCGGTGAATTGCTTAAGTTCCTTATAGATTCTGGATATTAGACCTCTGTTGGCTGCATAGTTTGTGAATATTTTCTTTGATTCTGTAAGTTGTCTGTTTATCTGTTGCAAGTTTCTTTTGCTGTGTGGGAGCTCTTTAGTTTAATTAGGTCCGACTTGTCAATTTTGTTTTTGTTGCAATTGCTTTTGAGGACTTAAGTCATAAATTCTTTCCCAGGACTCATGTGTAGAAAGGTATTTCCTAGATTTTTGTCTTGATTCCAGTTCCTTTGTTCTTTCCATCACATCTACAGTTTCTTTCTCTGTTTCAGTTCCTTTTTTCTTTCCATCACATCTACAATTACTTCCTCTACTGAAGTCTTGACCCCTCAGTGTTATCCACAAAGGTTGGAATCAAGTTCTTCTGAACTCCGGTTCATGTTGATGTTTTGACTTCCCATGATTTACAAATATTCTTAATGGCATTTAGAATTGTGAATCATTTACAGAAGGTTTTAAAATTTACTTTGTCCAGATCCATGAGAGGAATCAATATTTGTGGCAGCTATAGCCTAATGGAATATAGTTTTAAAATAAAACTTGAAAGTCAAAAGGATTCCCTGATTCATGGGCTGTAGCATGACAGTCATGTTAGCAGGCGTGAAAACAACATTTGAGTTTTTAAATATCTCTGTTAGAGCTATTGAATGACCAGATGCATTGTCAATGGGCAGTAACATTTTAAAGGGAATCTTTTTTACTGAGCAGTAAGTCTCAACCGTGGACTTAAAATATTCAGTAAACCACGCTGTAACAGACGTGCTGTCATCTACGCTTTGTCGTTCCATTGGTAGAGCACAGGCGAAGTAGATTTACCACAAATAGTAAGGGGCCTAGCATTTTAGGAATGGTAATGAGCCCTGGCTTCAACCTAAAGTCCCCAGCTGCATTAGTCCCTAAAAAAAGTCCACTTGCCATTACTGGGTATATACCCAAAGGATTATAAATCATGCTGCTATAAAAACACATGCACACGTATGTTTATTGCGGCACTATCCACAATAGCAAAAACGGAACCAACCCAAATGTCCATCAATGACAGACTGGATTAAGAAAATGTGGCACATATACACCATGGAATACTACGCAACCATAAAAAGGATGAGTTCATGTCCTTCGTAGGGACATGGATGAAGCTGGAAACCACCATTGTCAGCAAACTATCACAAGGACAAAAAACCAAACACCACATGTTCTCACTCATAGGTGGGAATTGAACAGTGAGAACACTTGGACACAGGAAGGGGAACATCACACACCAGGGCCTGTCGTGGGGTTGGGGGAAGGGGGAGGAATAGCATTAGGAGATATACCTAATGTAAATGATGAGTTAATGGGTGCAGCACACCAGCATGGCCCATGTATACATATGTAGCAAACCTGTAAGTTGTGCACATGTACCCTAGAACTTAAAGTATAATAACAGTAAAAAAATAAGTCCACTTGTTCTTTGAAGCCAGGTATCGAATTCTCTCTAGCTATGAAAGTCCTAAATGACATCCTCCAATATAAGACTGTTTCATCTACATTAAAAATCTGTTGTTTAGTGTGGCCAAATTCAGTTATTTTCGTCAGGTCTCCTGGATCATTTGCTGCAGCTTCTATATAGCACTTGCTGCTTCACCTTGCACTTTTTTAGATTACACATGTATGCATGTATGTATGTATGTTTTGAGATGGAGTCTTGCTCTGTCACCCAGGCTGGGGTGCAGTGGCGTGATCTTGGCTCACTGCAACCTCTGCCTCTTAGGCTCAAGTGATTCTCCTGCCTCAGCCTCCTGAGTAGCTGGGACTAAAGGCGCCCACCACCACGTCTGGCTAATTTTTTTGTACTTTTAGTAGAGACAGGATTTTACCATGTTGGCCAGGCTGGTCTCAAGCTCCTGACCTCAGGTGATCTGCCCGCCTTGGCCTCCCAAGGTGCTGAGATTATGGGCGTGAGCCACCGCACCTGGCCACCTTGTGCTTTTATGTTATGGAGATGGCTTCTTTCCTTAAACCTTGTGAACCAACCTCTGTTAACTTCTAGCATTTCTTCTGCAGTTTTCTCCCCTCTCTGAGCCTTCCTAGAATTGAAGCAAGTTAGGGCTTTCCCCTGGATTAGGCTTTGGCTCACGGGAATATTGTGGCTGTTTTGATCTTCCATCCAGGCCACTCAGACTTTCTCTAGATCAGCAATAAGACTGTCGTGCGTTCTTATCACTCATGTGTTCATGGGAGTAGCTTTTTCATTTTCTTTCAGAACGCTCCCTTGTATTGACAACTTGGCTGTTTGGTGCAAGAGGCCTGACTTACGGTCTATTACCAGCTTTCAGTATTTCTTTCTCACTAAGCTTACTCATTTCTGGCTTTTGATTTCAAATGAGAAATGTGCGACTCGTCCTTTCACTTACAGGTCATTGTAAAGTTATTAATTGGCCTAATTTCAATATTGTTGTGTCAGAGAATACAGAGGCCTGAGGAGAGGGAAGAGATAGGGGAATAGCCAGACAGTGGGAAGAGCCAGTCGGCAGAGCAGTGAGAACACACACAACGTTTATTGATTAAGTTTGTGGTCTTATATGGGGATGGTTTGTGGTACCCCAAAACAATTACAGTAGTAACATTAAAGATCTCTGATCGCAGGTCACAGTAACAGATATATTAATAAGAAAAAGTTTGAAATACTGTGAGAATTCCAAAATGTCACACATAGACACAAAGTGTGCACATGTTGTTAGAAAAATGGCATCGATAGACTTGCTCAATGATGTAAACCTTCAGTGTAATGTCTGAAAAGCACGATAAAGTGAAGTATGAGAAAATGAGGTATGCCTGTGTTATTCCTATTTAAGTCTGAAATTAACCCCATGTTAATGTAGAAGGTAGATTATTCCAGGGAATGTCTTAAGACAAAAAAATTTGTTCTTTTCCTGTTAATAACGGAATCCGTAGCAGTGAAGAAATGCACAGCCTCTCTTTGAAGGCCCTGCTGTCTTCTTGTGGGAATAAAGATGGAGGAGGTTCTGTGTTTGCGATATGAGATGGCAGTAATCTCTGTTACATTACCGTTATAACTTGTCTATTGTGAACTAATGCACAGGGCAAGTATGTCATTTTCTACTTGCCTCTTCAAGAAAGACATGCATAGATAATTAGTATGAACTGGAAGAGTACTTATCTTTTTTTTCCTAGAATTCATTGAAGTGATTTCTTCGGCCCTTTTTCATAAGTGGCAAAATAGTAAACTCTGTGAAATCCTGCTGTGGTGAAGCCTTTCAGATTTTTTTACCCATCTTTAGCGTGAATATCTTTCTCAAATTATTGTAGGCTCCCAATTTGTTCTTCCCTTTTTTTTCTTTTTTGAGACAGGGACTTGGTCTGTTACCCAGGCTGGAGTATAGTAGCATAATCACAGCTCATTGCAAGCTTGAACTGCTGGGCTCAAGTGATCCTCCCTCCTCAGCCTGCTGAGTGGCTGGGACTACAGGTGCATGCCACCATACCTGGATAATTTCTGTATGTTTTGTAGGCATAGGTTTGCCATGTTGCCCAGGCTGGCCTTGGACTTCTGGGTTAAAGCAATCTGCCTGCCTTGGCCTCCCAAAGTACTGGGGAAAATTATAGGTGTGAGCTCCCATGCCCCACCTTTTCCTATTGTTTACTGACTCTTGGCCAGTATACAATTTTATTGAGAGTTTTACAAATATAAAAATATGGGAACTTCTTGTACAACAGTTTTGCATTTGGAGATTAAACTGTTGAGTGAAGATACAAGTTAGATTTTTATTTTAAAGTGGTTGATTAATTCGGTCTAATAAGAATGATGAATAGAAAGAATATATAGAAAATGTTCTTTTTGATAGACTTCCATTTAAATATATAAAGGTACTCAAACATATTTGTTTATATATTGGAACAGTTGAAATTGTCATTGGCGTTTTTCCCCTTTCCTTCACAGATGGATGGAACGCCTTCAGAATCAGAGAAGCTTTACTCATTTTATGATCTGGAGTCAAGTAAGTGATTATCTGTAGCATCTTAAAAAAAATTTCTATGATTTGTTTGCTGACTTGGTGAACGGATTTATTTTTAACTTTGTTTTTCTGTTTCTTTATAATGTGATGCAAACCTGACAAGATTTATTTTTATATACAACTGTCATGCTGATTTATTCCACTTATCACAGAGTAGCTCTGTCCTGATAGGGGTTAGTAAAGCGCCATAAAGATGTTCAGGTTAGATAGGGTAGTGTAGCTATTAGTCCAGTTGACGAAATCTTTTTTTTTTTTTTTTTTTTGAGACTCCAGCCCAGGCTGGAGTGCGGTGGTGTGATCTCAGCTCACTGCAAGCTCTGCCTCCCGGGTTCCCGCCATTCTCCTGCGTCAGCCTCCTGAGTAGCTGGGACTACAGGCGCCCGCCACCACACCCGGCTAATTTTTTTGTATTTTTAGTAGAGACGGGGTTTCACCGTGTTAGCCAGGATGGTCTCCATCTCCTGACCTCGTGATCCGCCCGTCTCAGCCTCCCAAAGTGCTGGGATTACAGGCGTGAGCCACCACACCCGGCCAACGAAATAATTTTTCTTGTTTTTTTTTTCCTTCCTGTTTCCCTTCTTCTCTCTCTTAATTTCCTGTTCTGGTTTCTTTTTGATGTCAGAGAAGAGTGATTTAGTGAACAGGGGGATTCCACGGAGCTTTTAGGGTTACTGATCTTTTAGATATTAAGGAAGGTAAAATGTACAGATGATTCAGTCTCCGTGGGAGTGTTGAGCATCGTTCTTCTCCGAAACTACCATGTAGCTATCCACCTTCTTGGGATGACTTAAAAAGCTTCCCATATCTGAGTGTTAAGCAAGGGCAGGCTTCATTTTGCTTTTGTATTGGCACAGATCCTTTTCATTGAGGTTGTAAGTGATTTCAACTCAAAACTAGCCAGGGCACATAGAGTAAATTTGCTGCACAGTTCAATTCTTCTGGATGGAGACAAGAAGATGAACTAGTACAGACTTATATAAGGTTGTGGGATCCTAAGTTCCCATGATAATAAATTATTATTTAAGAAATCATTGGGTTAATTATTCTGTCAAATAAGTAATCTAATGAATATGCATAGGCATAAGCAACAGAGTTATGCTATAGTTCAACTTGATGTATCTTTTCAAGTTTTAAAAGACAGCAAAGTATTCAAATTTTCCTGTTATATTTTACTGCTAGATAATTAACATCTGTTACTGTGGGTTTTACTCTTCACATTAGCCCTTCTCAGTAATAGTGTCATACACATGACCTTAAGTGAAATACTCTCAAACGTTAGTGATTGACCTGTTATATACTTTTAGCCTTAACACCCCATTTGTGGTATAATTGAAAATGATATTTAAAGGGGGTAGTATTGGCTTTAGAACTTTTTTTTTCTTCTTTTGTTTTAGAACCATCTCCTTCTCTTTGGAGTGATGCCACACCATATCTTGTTTTTTGTCTTTGTTTTCTTTTTTTTTTTTTTGACATGGAGTCTCTCTTTTTGTCCAGGCTGGAGTGCAGTGGTGTAATGTTGGCTCACGGCAACCTCCACCTCCTGGGTTCAAGTGATTCTCCTGCCTCAGCCTCCTGAGTAGCTGGGATTATAGGCACGTACCACCACGCCCGGCTAATTTTTGTGTTTTTGGTAGAGATGGGGTTTCACCACGTTGGCCAGACTGGTCTTGAACTCCTGATCTCAAGTGATCTGCCTGCCTCAGCCTCCCAAAGTGCTGGGGTTACAGGCATGAGCCACTGTGCCGGGCTCCTTTATCTTGTTTATTCAGCTCAGATAACTTGAAGTTGAAATTGCTTTGCTTGATCCCTGTTCTATTCATGCTGTACTAACCACATGACAAATTTAACCTATTTGAACTTTATCTGAACTTTTTAGTTCTCATTTTCTGCCTTTTTACCTTAGAGGTGGTGCTATTTATTAGTTTAGTCATGACCTAGTTGTAAATTATTTCATGGAAAAGTCTGCTTAACTTTACTGACTTAATATGAACTTATAATTGTTTGTATGTGTGTACAGAATGATATAGAAAATCTGGTAACACACAAGCTTACTGATTTTGGTTTTAATGCTTTTTCATATATATGCACACTTATGTTTTGATAGGTGTTTGATCTTACGCTGCAGACAAAATTTGGCAGAATTTAATTGATAACATATGCATCACTTTTAGTTGGCAAAAGATAAAACAATATGTATTTGCTCTTTGTCAGAATGCAGTGTAAGGTAGGAAATATCTGGTTTAACAGCCAGCATTGAACACTTGAAAATTATCCTTTAAAAGTTTACTTTGAGATTGTGCTATTTATTTTCTCTTTAAAAAAGATATTAACAAACTGACTGAAGATAAGAAAGAGGGCCTCAGGCAACTTGTAATGACATTTCAACATTTCATGAGAGAAGAAATACAGGATGCCTCTCAGCTGCCACCTGCCTTTGACCTTTTTGAAGCCTTTGCAAAAGTAAGTGTTAAGTTTGCTTTCTTTGCTAATTCCATACATCAGCCATTCGCTCCTTATTTTGTCGTTGGTTACAAAAATGTTGAGAATCTTGACAGGAAGTTCAAGACCCTTAATGCCTTGTATTACTCCCTTATCATAGTGAGTAGAGAATGAGAGAATGTATTGTGTGCATTGAAAAGGGTATGAATTTTTCTGTTTTATTAATATTCTTGTTATTGCCTGAGTATGTTCATTGTCAGTTCTCAAAGTGTACCCTTGGAAGAAAGAGGATGCTTTCTTTTCTCAGAAGAGCATATCCCATTATTTTTTGTGAATGGACTTGTTTGCCATTGCATTGCATTCATTGAGCTTTACGGTGGTGGTTTAAGCATAGAGCCTGTCTTTGAAAAGAAAAATTTATTGAAATCCATTTCTTTTCTTTTCTTTTTTGTTTTAAGACAGAGTTTCGCTCTGTCGCCCAGGCTTGAGTGTAGTGGCACGATCTCGGCTCACTGCAATCTCCGCTTCCCAGAATCAAGCGAGTCTCATGCCTCAGCATTCTGAGTAGCCGGGATTACAGGCGTGAGCCACCACGCCCAGCTAATTTTTTTTTCTGTTTGTAGAGACGAGGTTTCAACATGTTGCTTAGGCTGGTCTTGAACTCCTGACCTCAGGTGATCCACCCACCTTGGCCTCCCAAAGTCCTGGGATTACAGGGGTGAACTACCACGCCCGGCCTCCTGAAGTTTTTTTTTTTAAAATGATTCCGAGGGTTTATCTTGGCCTACGGAGGAAGAGCGCGATGATTGATTTTGTTTTTTTCTTTTCTTCACGAGCCCATACGTATGAAATGATTGATTCTTGATGTTTACCCTGGGATAGGGATGACAGAAACACTCCCCTCACTGCTATGGATCTGCTGTCCTCCTTTCTCATATCGTGGGTTTGCATTTGTTTTAATGTTGATCACAATTTAATAACAAGTAAAACTTTACTTTTGACAATTTTGCCACTTATTTTGTAATTTGTAAGCACACATTTAAAGATAGATTTATGCCATTAATATTTTAAGGCATGTTTTAAAATGTACTGTTTTCTGAAAAATTAAATGTAATTGGTTTGATTGCTGGAGATTGATTCTAGGTTTTCTCAAACGTATTTTTATTCTGTATGGTACATTTTTATGATTTTCTGATTAATGTCATCTTAGCATTATATTCTGGTTTATCTATAATTTAAAATTGATTTCAAAATTTATTGGTTACTTACAGTGCATCTGAAAACTTCCTCATGTATTTCATATGCTTCTGAAAATTATAACCTATAGAAGTATCGTGTACAGTGCACAAGGCTCTTTTCTTGTTAAACACTACAACATGATCACCTACTGAAAGACAAAAATATACCTTGTGATGATTATTACCTCATTGCTAGTGTTAAGTTTGTGGCTATTCTGTGGTAATTATTTCTATTGTTGGAAAATGTTCTAGTGATAATTACTGATGTTATTAATATCCATGAGAAATATTTTAAAATACTTTCTATTGCTACATATAAAATATGAATTACTATCCCAGTTCTTCTTTCTAAAGATTTTAGTCTCATGTATTTTATAATGAAATTTTTTCCATGTTGTATGGGGGGAAATTCTGTTGCTGTGATTAAGTGGACCAGTTTTTAATACTGTGCTTACCCTTCTCACATAGTATTTGTTATTGCTAGAAAAGTAAAACATATGCAGTTTTGAGATTTTGGGGCATCATTGGCCTTAGATGTATGATTTCTGCATTAAAATATGGGTTAGTAATCAGAGGAAAGCAGCCAATAGCCTATGGCTTCTGTACTTCCTGGTGAAAGTTTTGTTAATGTTTTTAATTTGTATTTTTCTGCTTATAAATTTGTCCTTAGAAGAAATCACTCCCCTCCTGCCCGCCCCCCGACTCCTTCTCCCTCCTGCCCACCCCCCGACTCCTTCTCCCTCCTTCCCACCCCAACTCCTTCTCCTTCCTTCCCACCCCCCAACTCCTTCTCCCTCCTTTCCCCCCCGAGTCCTTCTCCCTCCTTCCCGCCCCCCAACTCCTTCTCCCTCCTTTCCCCCCCGAGTCCTTCTCCCTCCTTCCCCCGCCCGACTCCTTTTCTCTCCTTCCCACCCCCCAACTCCTTCTCCCTCCTTCCCCCGCCCAACTCCTTCTCCTTCCTTCCCCCCACCGACTCCTTTTCTCTCCTTCCCACCCCGCAACTCCTTCTCCCTCCTTCCCGCCCCCCGACTCCTTCTCCCTCCTTCCCCACTCCCCCGACTCCTTCTCCTCCTTCTCGCCCCGCAACTCCTTCTCCCTCCTTCCCGCCCCCTGACTCCTTCTCCTTCCTTGTTCATGAAAGATCCTAAATTAACCTAAATGGATCCTGCAGCTTTCAGGGATGAGTCACTGAGATCAGAATGTTGACGGTGTGTGATGGTACAAATCACATCAAGCACATGGGAACTGGGTCAAGATCCCCGGGCAGAGATTTTTATCCCAGTCTGCTGCTCCTCTCCTCATTTTACTTTGATATAAAATTAATTAATCAAAGAGAAGAAATGGGCACCACAGAAAAACAAGATCAAACAGGGTTTTCTTTATTGAGGCCAGGTAAAGTCAGCCTTCTTCACAGCGTAAATTCAAAAGTCAGTTCATTAGGCTGTGGAAAGCGGGTCAACCAGCAACTATCCCTGACTGGCAGTTTGTACATACAGAGGAAGCTGCTGACTTCTGAATTTATGCTGTCAACAAGCCTGGCTTTACCTGGCCTCAATAAACAAGATCTTGTTTTATGGTTTTCTTTTGGTTCCTCTCATTTACATTCATTCAGGTTCTGTGCAGATAATAGACGTACTAAGCTTATGTTTTAGCCCGTCTTTTTTTTTTTTTTTTTGAGACGGAGTTTTCACTCTTGTTGCCCAGGCTGGAGTGCAATGGCACAACATCGGCTCACTGCAACCTCCGCCTCCCGGGTTCAAGTGATTCTCCTGCCTCAGCCTCCCAAGGAGCTGGGATTACAGGCGCCTGCCACCACGCCGGCTAATTTTTGTATTTTGTAAAAAAAAAAATTTTTTTTTGTATTTTTACAAAATACAAAATTTATCTCCTGACCTCAGATGATCTGCCCGACTCAGCCTCCCAATGTGCTGGGTTTACAGGCATGAGCTGCTGCACCTGGCCAGTTTTAGCCCTTCTGATTGTCATTGAAGGCATATGGAACTCTGAGAGCTTTTCTAAACTTGCTTATGTCTTAATTTTTTGACTTTTAAATTACGGACGTTTTCAAACACACACACAAATAGAAGGACTAGTGGAATGAATCTTCATGTTTCTTTTTCTTTTTCTTTTTTTTTTTTTTTTGAGGCGGAGTCTCGCTCTGTCGCCCAGGCTGGAGTGCAGTGGCCGGATCTCAGCTCACTGCAAGCTCCGCCTCCCGGGTTCACGCCATTCTCCTGCCTCAGCCTCCCGAGTAGCTGGGACTACAGGCGCCCGCCACCGCGCCCGGCTAGTTTTTTGTATTTTTTTTAGTAGAGACGGGGTTTCACCATGTTAGCCAGGATGGTCTCGATCTGCTGACCTCGTGATCCGCCCGTCTCGGCCTCCCAAAGTGCTGGGATTACAGGCGTGAGCCACCGCGCCCGGCCGAATCTTCATGTTTCTATCAGCTGGTTTCCCTAATTTTCAGACTCATTCTATATCTGTCATTTTAAATACTTACAGTTCACGCAGATGTTCTTTCTCTTTGGAGTTTTACACCTTCATTAGAATTAGTCTTTTCTTATCAAGTCTCTTGCCCCGCTGAGAGGTGTTTGTTAGTTGGATTTGAATTTGCTTAGCAAACTCAGCAGACTTTTATTTGTTTATTTGCAGGTCTAGTGTGTACAAAGTCCTCTTGATACAGGGTTATAGAAGTATGTGGCTAATTCTAAATCTCAAAATTGTCTGTCAAGGCAGAAAACTTCATCAGGTCAAAAGTCTTACTTGAAGAACATGCATATCTTTATCAAACTTGCACTTTCCCCGAAAGGTAAGGAGTCGGGGAGGATGAGACCGTTCTTAATCCTGAGAGCGTATTTCATTGTCTGGTGAGCTGATGGCTTTTTCTAATGGAAACTCGTGATTGATGCCTGAAAAGTTGGCAGCTTGCATTTTGAACACTGGAGTTTCTGGCGGAAAAATGGTGTGTCTTTCCTGTCGGACCAGGTTCTCAATGCCGAACCTGCATCTGCTGCGTAAGCCTTAATTTTACTTGGAAAATTTGTTCTGTTACTTGAGACCTTTTGTAGTCATTTTCCCGGTCATTTCCCAGATATTCGTCCCTTTCACTGCACTTCTTAGCACCAGTGTTAGTCTGACTCTGACTCTTAGCACCAGTGTTAATACACACGCACCCTAATAGCAATTGGGGTTTGATTGTGGAGTTTTCTGTATAAATATATCCTGTCCACTTATGAATTCGTTGCCTGGCTGTAAAAACTGAGTCACATGAGCCATAGGAAGGAGGAATTTTTCTAGGGGTGGGTATCAAGGGGAACCTCAGATCAGAAGTAGAAACTGATATCCATTTCAAAAGTGAGGATGGTGTTGGGAAACAGTGACATACAGCGGTCCAGAAATGCCACTGGGGAGTGAGGGGTGTTGGTTCCTCCAACCTCCTGAGGGAAATATATCAACCTCCTCTGGAGAAGGTTTTCAAAGGAAGTTGTTACCTGTGGAATACAGATTTCAGTTATATTTAGTAATTATAGTAGAGTTAGAATAAGAGCTTGATGTTTAAAATGTTTGTTTTGTACTAAATGTCATAGAAAGTGAGGGTAGGGATACTCCCAGAGTTTCTCTAGAGGAGGGGATGCTGAGTGATAATCTGGTGGATGGAGAGGCTAGAGCAAATTACTTGCAGCTTTATTTGCATAGTGTTTTTTTTTTTAAACTTAGATTGTATGTTCCCTGGGGGGTGTGTGGTGGGGGGAGGGGTGTGTGGCTGGGGGTGTGTGGCTGGGGG